>NW_028138461.1:0-23655 GCF_964270905.1 Leucopleurus acutus
CCACACTTAACACAGCTAAGGCATGAGCCAGACGACAGCCTTGGTCACTGAGGCCTATCTAAGGTACTGCCATACTTACCCACTAGATCCCACGCAGAGGTCCCTGTGCCCAAAAGGGCCTCCATGGAAGGGCCCTGTTCCTCCCGTGTGTTTCCTTGAGGTAATCAGAAACCACTGAGGATAACTACGTGAGCTCAGCTTTGAAACTGGGCGACCCTGGCCAAACCTGATTCCCCTCCGTGGTGGACGAGACAGTGGCGGGTGCTAAGCTGCCTGAAGCACACTCCTCGCGCGCACCTTCTCTTTGCTGCCGGAAGGCCTCACATAAGAAGTCTGAGTTGACTCGTGACAGAAGAAGTCTGAGTTGACTCGTGTGAGGCCTGCCGCTCTCAGTTCCTTGCTGGGGGCTTCAGCAGGAGCGCTCTGGAGCTCGCCGGCAGAAGAACTGTGAGTCCCCCCGCCCCACCCCGGCCTCAAGCAAAAGTCCAGATTTCCCCCGACAGTAACACCTCGGAGTGCCAGAGGGAGCGGAGGGGCTCGCGTTAACGGAATGCTTCAACCGTGGAAGGTATTTCACGAGACACTGTGCACTCACGTTCGTTGTAACGACTGTCAAAGGGCACTCACGGTATGCCTTCCAACTCCTCGGCTGTGTTTGAGCCCCAGGAAGTAAATGCGTTCGTTTGACTAAGCTCCGTGAATGTGCAACGGTGATGGCGAAGCGCTGCCCTGTTCGCTCGAAAGCTCTCGTTCGCGCGGCCTTCACACGGCCTCAAGGTACGCAGTTCTAAACAGCCTTACATTCCATGCTGGTGTGCCAAGCCCCCCACCCACCCGCAGGGAGGAATTTGGGCTCTTCTGAGAAACACCAGTGTGCGCCACAAGTGAAACCAGGGCGTCTCCCCCAGGACGTCGCCGAACGGCAGTCGGATGCCAGAGGTGTACTTCCAGCCGGAAAAAGAGGGGAAAAGGACAGCTTTCCCAGGGACAATTCTGGACCCTTGGGACCATCCAGAATCACCAAGGCCTAAACTTTGCACGGCCTGGGGAACGCTCTTCCGCCTGTCCAGCAATCCCCACGTCAAAACCTTTCTCAGCAGAGGCAGGCACTCTCTCCCTTGTACTAGATAGCTCGGCAGAGCCTTCCGAGAAACATGCTGCGTCATTCAGCTTGAACGTGGGACGCGGAGGGGAGAGGACGCTTTCTCCCCGTTTGGAGGCGCCTTGCGCTTGGCTTCAAAGCTGCCTTGAACAGCACTAGCGGCCCGACGTCTCTGCACGGCAGGACTGTCGTTGTGGGCCGAGGCTGCGTGTTCTCCCAAAGCGAAAACCGTGCTGGCAATACCTTTCTAGAAACCCCTCCCACGGCACCACATGTTCGGCTCCGGCCAAACGAAAGGTGACCTCAGGCCTCAAGGTAAGTTCCAGTGTTTCACGTCGGGGGAGTTGGGTGTGCAGTGGTTTCCATGAGGCCATACTCCACCACGGAGTGCCTTAACTCTGCGACGCTCCTGGGGGCACACAGGATAGGAGCTCGTTCGCCAATTTCGCAGGATGACTTCTCTCCGTGCCGGAAGGGCGGCTCCTGGCTTCTGAGGAACCTTAGCCTAAACAGGCCCCTGGAGAAAGCTCTTCACATTCATAGCAAGGGCAACGCACTGCTCTCTGGCTTGCCTGGGTTGAGTGCCCCAAGTCGTCAAAGAGCCTCGCGAAGGCAGTGCTGCGCAGACTCCCTTTGCCAGTCGCACGGCCTCCTTGACTGAAAGAGAACTGCAGTGCCAGAAGGCACCGTGCTGACGACTGGCTCCAGGAGGAGACTCGGGACAGCACTCTCACAGAAGCGAAAGCTAGGCTGTGGGCCCAGCCTGAGGACCAGCACGTTTTCCACACTTAACACAGCTAAGGCATGAGCCAGACGACAGCCTTGGTCACTGAGGCCTATCTAAGGTACTGCCATACTTACCCACTAGATCCCACGCAGAGGTCCCTGTGCCCAAAAGGGCCTCCATGGAAGGGCCCTGTTCCTCCCGTGTGTTTCCTTGAGGTAATCAGAAACCACTGAGGATAACTACGTGAGCTCAGCTTTGAAACTGGGCGACCCTGGCCAAACCTGATTCCCCTCCGTGGTGGACGAGACAGTGGCGGGTGCTAAGCTGCCTGAAGCACACTCCTCGCGCGCACCTTCTCTTTGCTGCCGGAAGGCCTCACATAAGAAGTCTGAGTTGACTCGTGACAGAAGAAGTCTGAGTTGACTCGTGTGAGGCCTGCCGCTCTCAGTTCCTTGCTGGGGGCTTCAGCAGGAGCGCTCTGGAGCTCGCCGGCAGAAGAACTGTGAGTCCCCCCGCCCCACCCCGGCCTCAAGCAAAAGTCCAGATTTCCCCCGACAGTAACACCTCGGAGTGCCAGAGGGAGCGGAGGGGCTCGCGTTAACGGAATGCTTCAACCGTGGAAGGTATTTCACGAGACACTGTGCACTCACGTTCGTTGTAACGACTGTCAAAGGGCACTCACGGTATGCCTTCCAACTCCTCGGCTGTGTTTGAGCCCCAGGAAGTAAATGCGTTCGTTTGACTAAGCTCCGTGAATGTGCAACGGTGATGGCGAAGCGCTGCCCTGTTCGCTCGAAAGCTCTCGTTCGCGCGGCCTTCACACGGCCTCAAGGTACGCAGTTCTAAACAGCCTTACATTCCATGCTGGTGTGCCAAGCCCCCCACCCACCCGCAGGGAGGAATTTGGGCTCTTCTGAGAAACACCAGTGTGCGCCACAAGTGAAACCAGGGCGTCTCCCCCAGGACGTCGCCGAACGGCAGTCGGATGCCAGAGGTGTACTTCCAGCCGGAAAAAGAGGGGAAAAGGACAGCTTTCCCAGGGACAATTCTGGACCCTTGGGACCATCCAGAATCACCAAGGCCTAAACTTTGCACGGCCTGGGGAACGCTCTTCCGCCTGTCCAGCAATCCCCACGTCAAAACCTTTCTCAGCAGAGGCAGGCACTCTCTCCCTTGTACTAGATAGCTCGGCAGAGCCTTCCGAGAAACATGCTGCGTCATTCAGCTTGAACGTGGGACGCGGAGGGGAGAGGACGCTTTCTCCCCGTTTGGAGGCGCCTTGCGCTTGGCTTCAAAGCTGCCTTGAACAGCACTAGCGGCCCGACGTCTCTGCACGGCAGGACTGTCGTTGTGGGCCGAGGCTGCGTGTTCTCCCAAAGCGAAAACCGTGCTGGCAATACCTTTCTAGAAACCCCTCCCACGGCACCACATGTTCGGCTCCGGCCAAACGAAAGGTGACCTCAGGCCTCAAGGTAAGTTCCAGTGTTTCACGTCGGGGGAGTTGGGTGTGCAGTGGTTTCCATGAGGCCATACTCCACCACGGAGTGCCTTAACTCTGCGACGCTCCTGGGGGCACACAGGATAGGAGCTCGTTCGCCAATTTCGCAGGATGACTTCTCTCCGTGCCGGAAGGGCGGCTCCTGGCTTCTGAGGAACCTTAGCCTAAACAGGCCCCTGGAGAAAGCTCTTCACATTCATAGCAAGGGCAACGCACTGCTCTCTGGCTTGCCTGGGTTGAGTGCCCCAAGTCGTCAAAGAGCCTCGCGAAGGCAGTGCTGCGCAGACTCCCTTTGCCAGTCGCACGGCCTCCTTGACTGAAAGAGAACTGCAGTGCCAGAAGGCACCGTGCTGACGACTGGCTCCAGGAGGAGACTCGGGACAGCACTCTCACAGAAGCGAAAGCTAGGCTGTGGGCCCAGCCTGAGGACCAGCACGTTTTCCACACTTAACACAGCTAAGGCATGAGCCAGACGACAGCCTTGGTCACTGAGGCCTATCTAAGGTACTGCCATACTTACCCACTAGATCCCACGCAGAGGTCCCTGTGCCCAAAAGGGCCTCCATGGAAGGGCCCTGTTCCTCCCGTGTGTTTCCTTGAGGTAATCAGAAACCACTGAGGATAACTACGTGAGCTCAGCTTTGAAACTGGGCGACCCTGGCCAAACCTGATTCCCCTCCGTGGTGGACGAGACAGTGGCGGGTGCTAAGCTGCCTGAAGCACACTCCTCGCGCGCACCTTCTCTTTGCTGCCGGAAGGCCTCACATAAGAAGTCTGAGTTGACTCGTGACAGAAGAAGTCTGAGTTGACTCGTGTGAGGCCTGCCGCTCTCAGTTCCTTGCTGGGGGCTTCAGCAGGAGCGCTCTGGAGCTCGCCGGCAGAAGAACTGTGAGTCCCCCCGCCCCACCCCGGCCTCAAGCAAAAGTCCAGATTTCCCCCGACAGTAACACCTCGGAGTGCCAGAGGGAGCGGAGGGGCTCGCGTTAACGGAATGCTTCAACCGTGGAAGGTATTTCACGAGACACTGTGCACTCACGTTCGTTGTAACGACTGTCAAAGGGCACTCACGGTATGCCTTCCAACTCCTCGGCTGTGTTTGAGCCCCAGGAAGTAAATGCGTTCGTTTGACTAAGCTCCGTGAATGTGCAACGGTGATGGCGAAGCGCTGCCCTGTTCGCTCGAAAGCTCTCGTTCGCGCGGCCTTCACACGGCCTCAAGGTACGCAGTTCTAAACAGCCTTACATTCCATGCTGGTGTGCCAAGCCCCCCACCCACCCGCAGGGAGGAATTTGGGCTCTTCTGAGAAACACCAGTGTGCGCCACAAGTGAAACCAGGGCGTCTCCCCCAGGACGTCGCCGAACGGCAGTCGGATGCCAGAGGTGTACTTCCAGCCGGAAAAAGAGGGGAAAAGGACAGCTTTCCCAGGGACAATTCTGGACCCTTGGGACCATCCAGAATCACCAAGGCCTAAACTTTGCACGGCCTGGGGAACGCTCTTCCGCCTGTCCAGCAATCCCCACGTCAAAACCTTTCTCAGCAGAGGCAGGCACTCTCTCCCTTGTACTAGATAGCTCGGCAGAGCCTTCCGAGAAACATGCTGCGTCATTCAGCTTGAACGTGGGACGCGGAGGGGAGAGGACGCTTTCTCCCCGTTTGGAGGCGCCTTGCGCTTGGCTTCAAAGCTGCCTTGAACAGCACTAGCGGCCCGACGTCTCTGCACGGCAGGACTGTCGTTGTGGGCCGAGGCTGCGTGTTCTCCCAAAGCGAAAACCGTGCTGGCAATACCTTTCTAGAAACCCCTCCCACGGCACCACATGTTCGGCTCCGGCCAAACGAAAGGTGACCTCAGGCCTCAAGGTAAGTTCCAGTGTTTCACGTCGGGGGAGTTGGGTGTGCAGTGGTTTCCATGAGGCCATACCCCACCACGGAGTGCCTTAACTCTGCGACGCTCCTGGGGGCACACAGGATAGGAGCTCGTTCGCCAATTTCGCAGGATGACTTCTCTCCGTGCCGGAAGGGCGGCTCCTGGCTTCTGAGGAACCTTAGCCTAAACAGGCCCCTGGAGAAAGCTCTTCACATTCATAGCAAGGGCAACGCACTGCTCTCTGGCTTGCCTGGGTTGAGTGCCCCAAGTCGTCAAAGAGCCTCGCGAAGGCAGTGCTGCGCAGACTCCCTTTGCCAGTCGCACGGCCTCCTTGACTGAAAGAGAACTGCAGTGCCAGAAGGCACCGTGCTGACGACTGGCTCCAGGAGGAGACTCGGGACAGCACTCTCACAGAAGCGAAAGCTAGGCTGTGGGCCCAGCCTGAGGACCAGCACGTTTTCCACACTTAACACAGCTAAGGCATGAGCCAGACGACAGCCTTGGTCACTGAGGCCTATCTAAGGTACTGCCATACTTACCCACTAGATCCCACGCAGAGGTCCCTGTGCCCAAAAGGGCCTCCATGGAAGGGCCCTGTTCCTCCCGTGTGTTTCCTTGAGGTAATCAGAAACCACTGAGGATAACTACGTGAGCTCAGCTTTGAAACTGGGCGACCCTGGCCAAACCTGATTCCCCTCCGTGGTGGACGAGACAGTGGCGGGTGCTAAGCTGCCTGAAGCACACTCCTCGCGCGCACCTTCTCTTTGCTGCCGGAAGGCCTCACATAAGAAGTCTGAGTTGACTCGTGACAGAAGAAGTCTGAGTTGACTCGTGTGAGGCCTGCCGCTCTCAGTTCCTTGCTGGGGGCTTCAGCAGGAGCGCTCTGGAGCTCGCCGGCAGAAGAACTGTGAGTCCCCCCGCCCCACCCCGGCCTCAAGCAAAAGTCCAGATTTCCCCCGACAGTAACACCTCGGAGTGCCAGAGGGAGCGGAGGGGCTCGCGTTAACGGAATGCTTCAACCGTGGAAGGTATTTCACGAGACACTGTGCACTCACGTTCGTTGTAACGACTGTCAAAGGGCACTCACGGTATGCCTTCCAACTCCTCGGCTGTGTTTGAGCCCCAGGAAGTAAATGCGTTCGTTTGACTAAGCTCCGTGAATGTGCAACGGTGATGGCGAAGCGCTGCCCTGTTCGCTCGAAAGCTCTCGTTCGCGCGGCCTTCACACGGCCTCAAGGTACGCAGTTCTAAACAGCCTTACATTCCATGCTGGTGTGCCAAGCCCCCCACCCACCCGCAGGGAGGAATTTGGGCTCTTCTGAGAAACACCAGTGTGCGCCACAAGTGAAACCAGGGCGTCTCCCCCAGGACGTCGCCGAACGGCAGTCGGATGCCAGAGGTGTACTTCCAGCCGGAAAAAGAGGGGAAAAGGACAGCTTTCCCAGGGACAATTCTGGACCCTTGGGACCATCCAGAATCACCAAGGCCTAAACTTTGCACGGCCTGGGGAACGCTCTTCCGCCTGTCCAGCAATCCCCACGTCAAAACCTTTCTCAGCAGAGGCAGGCACTCTCTCCCTTGTACTAGATAGCTCGGCAGAGCCTTCCGAGAAACATGCTGCGTCATTCAGCTTGAACGTGGGACGCGGAGGGGAGAGGACGCTTTCTCCCCGTTTGGAGGCGCCTTGCGCTTGGCTTCAAAGCTGCCTTGAACAGCACTAGCGGCCCGACGTCTCTGCACGGCAGGACTGTCGTTGTGGGCCGAGGCTGCGTGTTCTCCCAAAGCGAAAACCGTGCTGGCAATACCTTTCTAGAAACCCCTCCCACGGCACCACATGTTCGGCTCCGGCCAAACGAAAGGTGACCTCAGGCCTCAAGGTAAGTTCCAGTGTTTCACGTCGGGGGAGTTGGGTGTGCAGTGGTTTCCATGAGGCCATACTCCACCACGGAGTGCCTTAACTCTGCGACGCTCCTGGGGGCACACAGGATAGGAGCTCGTTCGCCAATTTCGCAGGATGACTTCTCTCCGTGCCGGAAGGGCGGCTCCTGGCTTCTGAGGAACCTTAGCCTAAACAGGCCCCTGGAGAAAGCTCTTCACATTCATAGCAAGGGCAACGCACTGCTCTCTGGCTTGCCTGGGTTGAGTGCCCCAAGTCGTCAAAGAGCCTCGCGAAGGCAGTGCTGCGCAGACTCCCTTTGCCAGTCGCACGGCCTCCTTGACTGAAAGAGAACTGCAGTGCCAGAAGGCACCGTGCTGACGACTGGCTCCAGGAGGAGACTCGGGACAGCACTCTCACAGAAGCGAAAGCTAGGCTGTGGGCCCAGCCTGAGGACCAGCACGTTTTCCACACTTAACACAGCTAAGGCATGAGCCAGACGACAGCCTTGGTCACTGAGGCCTATCTAAGGTACTGCCATACTTACCCACTAGATCCCACGCAGAGGTCCCTGTGCCCAAAAGGGCCTCCATGGAAGGGCCCTGTTCCTCCCGTGTGTTTCCTTGAGGTAATCAGAAACCACTGAGGATAACTACGTGAGCTCAGCTTTGAAACTGGGCGACCCTGGCCAAACCTGATTCCCCTCCGTGGTGGACGAGACAGTGGCGGGTGCTAAGCTGCCTGAAGCACACTCCTCGCGCGCACCTTCTCTTTGCTGCCGGAAGGCCTCACATAAGAAGTCTGAGTTGACTCGTGACAGAAGAAGTCTGAGTTGACTCGTGTGAGGCCTGCCGCTCTCAGTTCCTTGCTGGGGGCTTCAGCAGGAGCGCTCTGGAGCTCGCCGGCAGAAGAACTGTGAGTCCCCCCGCCCCACCCCGGCCTCAAGCAAAAGTCCAGATTTCCCCCGACAGTAACACCTCGGAGTGCCAGAGGGAGCGGAGGGGCTCGCGTTAACGGAATGCTTCAACCGTGGAAGGTATTTCACGAGACACTGTGCACTCACGTTCGTTGTAACGACTGTCAAAGGGCACTCACGGTATGCCTTCCAACTCCTCGGCTGTGTTTGAGCCCCAGGAAGTAAATGCGTTCGTTTGACTAAGCTCCGTGAATGTGCAACGGTGATGGCGAAGCGCTGCCCTGTTCGCTCGAAAGCTCTCGTTCGCGCGGCCTTCACACGGCCTCAAGGTACGCAGTTCTAAACAGCCTTACATTCCATGCTGGTGTGCCAAGCCCCCCACCCACCCGCAGGGAGGAATTTGGGCTCTTCTGAGAAACACCAGTGTGCGCCACAAGTGAAACCAGGGCGTCTCCCCCAGGACGTCGCCGAACGGCAGTCGGATGCCAGAGGTGTACTTCCAGCCGGAAAAAGAGGGGAAAAGGACAGCTTTCCCAGGGACAATTCTGGACCCTTGGGACCATCCAGAATCACCAAGGCCTAAACTTTGCACGGCCTGGGGAACGCTCTTCCGCCTGTCCAGCAATCCCCACGTCAAAACCTTTCTCAGCAGAGGCAGGCACTCTCTCCCTTGTACTAGATAGCTCGGCAGAGCCTTCCGAGAAACATGCTGCGTCATTCAGCTTGAACGTGGGACGCGGAGGGGAGAGGACGCTTTCTCCCCGTTTGGAGGCGCCTTGCGCTTGGCTTCAAAGCTGCCTTGAACAGCACTAGCGGCCCGACGTCTCTGCACGGCAGGACTGTCGTTGTGGGCCGAGGCTGCGTGTTCTCCCAAAGCGAAAACCGTGCTGGCAATACCTTTCTAGAAACCCCTCCCACGGCACCACATGTTCGGCTCCGGCCAAACGAAAGGTGACCTCAGGCCTCAAGGTAAGTTCCAGTGTTTCACGTCGGGGGAGTTGGGTGTGCAGTGGTTTCCATGAGGCCATACCCCACCACGGAGTGCCTTAACTCTGCGACGCTCCTGGGGGCACACAGGATAGGAGCTCGTTCGCCAATTTCGCAGGATGACTTCTCTCCGTGCCGGAACGGCGGCTCCTGGCTTCTGAGGAACCTTAGCCTAAACAGGCCCCTGGAGAAAGCTCTTCACATTCATAGCAAGGGCAACGCACTGCTCTCTGGCTTGCCTGGGTTGAGTGCCCCAAGTCGTCAAAGAGCCTCGCGAAGGCAGTGCTGCGCAGACTCCCTTTGCCAGTCGCACGGCCTCCTTGACTGAAAGAGAACTGCAGTGCCAGAAGGCACCGTGCTGACGACTGGCTCCAGGAGGAGACTCGGGACAGCACTCTCACAGAAGCGAAAGCTAGGCTGTGGGCCCAGCCTGAGGACCAGCACGTTTTCCACACTTAACACAGCTAAGGCATGAGCCAGACGACAGCCTTGGTCACTGAGGCCTATCTAAGGTACTGCCATACTTACCCACTAGATCCCACGCAGAGGTCCCTGTGCCCAAAAGGGCCTCCATGGAAGGGCCCTGTTCCTCCCGTGTGTTTCCTTGAGGTAATCAGAAACCACTGAGGATAACTACGTGAGCTCAGCTTTGAAACTGGGCGACCCTGGCCAAACCTGATTCCCCTCCGTGGTGGACGAGACAGTGGCGGGTGCTAAGCTGCCTGAAGCACACTCCTCGCGCGCACCTTCTCTTTGCTGCCGGAAGGCCTCACATAAGAAGTCTGAGTTGACTCGTGACAGAAGAAGTCTGAGTTGACTCGTGTGAGGCCTGCCGCTCTCAGTTCCTTGCTGGGGGCTTCAGCAGGAGCGCTCTGGAGCTCGCCGGCAGAAGAACTGTGAGTCCCCCCGCCCCACCCCGGCCTCAAGCAAAAGTCCAGATTTCCCCCGACAGTAACACCTCGGAGTGCCAGAGGGAGCGGAGGGGCTCGCGTTAACGGAATGCTTCAACCGTGGAAGGTATTTCACGAGACACTGTGCACTCACGTTCGTTGTAACGACTGTCAAAGGGCACTCACGGTATGCCTTCCAACTCCTCGGCTGTGTTTGAGCCCCAGGAAGTAAATGCGTTCGTTTGACTAAGCTCCGTGAATGTGCAACGGTGATGGCGAAGCGCTGCCCTGTTCGCTCGAAAGCTCTCGTTCGCGCGGCCTTCACACGGCCTCAAGGTACGCAGTTCTAAACAGCCTTACATTCCATGCTGGTGTGCCAAGCCCCCCACCCAGCCGCAGGGAGGAATTTGGGCTCTTCTGAGAAACACCAGTGTGCGCCACAAGTGAAACCAGGGCGTCTCCCCCAGGACGTCGCCGAACGGCAGTCGGATGCCAGAGGTGTACTTCCAGCCGGAAAAAGAGGGGAAAAGGACAGCTTTCCCAGGGACAATTCTGGACCCTTGGGACCATCCAGAATCACCAAGGCCTAAACTTTGCACGGCCTGGGGAACGCTCTTCCGCCTGTCCAGCAATCCCCACGTCAAAACCTTTCTCAGCAGAGGCAGGCACTCTCTCCCTTGTACTAGATAGCTCGGCAGAGCCTTCCGAGAAACATGCTGCGTCATTCAGCTTGAACGTGGGACGCGGAGGGGAGAGGACGCTTTCTCCCCGTTTGGAGGCGCCTTGCGCTTGGCTTCAAAGCTGCCTTGAACAGCACTAGCGGCCCGACGTCTCTGCACGGCAGGACTGTCGTTGTGGGCCGAGGCTGCGTGTTCTCCCAAAGCGAAAACCGTGCTGGCAATACCTTTCTAGAAACCCCTCCCACGGCACCACATGTTCGGCTCCGGCCAAACGAAAGGTGACCTCAGGCCTCAAGGTAAGTTCCAGTGTTTCACGTCGGGGGAGTTGGGTGTGCAGTGGTTTCCATGAGGCCATACTCCACCACGGAGTGCCTTAACTCTGCGACGCTCCTGGGGGCACACAGGATAGGAGCTCGTTCGCCAATTTCGCAGGATGACTTCTCTCCGTGCCGGAAGGGCGGCTCCTGGCTTCTGAGGAACCTTAGCCTAAACAGGCCCCTGGAGAAAGCTCTTCACATTCATAGCAAGGGCAACGCACTGCTCTCTGGCTTGCCTGGGTTGAGTGCCCCAAGTCGTCAAAGAGCCTCGCGAAGGCAGTGCTGCGCAGACTCCCTTTGCCAGTCGCACGGCCTCCTTGACTGAAAGAGAACTGCAGTGCCAGAAGGCACCGTGCTGACGACTGGCTCCAGGAGGAGACTCGGGACAGCACTCTCACAGAAGCGAAAGCTAGGCTGTGGGCCCAGCCTGAGGACCAGCACGTTTTCCACACTTAACACAGCTAAGGCATGAGCCAGACGACAGCCTTGGTCACTGAGGCCTATCTAAGGTACTGCCATACTTACCCACTAGATCCCACGCAGAGGTCCCTGTGCCCAAAAGGGCCTCCATGGAAGGGCCCTGTTCCTCCCGTGTGTTTCCTTGAGGTAATCAGAAACCACTGAGGATAACTACGTGAGCTCAGCTTTGAAACTGGGCGACCCTGGCCAAACCTGATTCCCCTCCGTGGTGGACGAGACAGTGGCGGGTGCTAAGCTGCCTGAAGCACACTCCTCGCGCGCACCTTCTCTTTGCTGCCGGAAGGCCTCACATAAGAAGTCTGAGTTGACTCGTGACAGAAGAAGTCTGAGTTGACTCGTGTGAGGCCTGCCGCTCTCAGTTCCTTGCTGGGGGCTTCAGCAGGAGCGCTCTGGAGCTCGCCGGCAGAAGAACTGTGAGTCCCCCCGCCCCACCCCGGCCTCAAGCAAAAGTCCAGATTTCCCCCGACAGTAACACCTCGGAGTGCCAGAGGGAGCGGAGGGGCTCGCGTTAACGGAATGCTTCAACCGTGGAAGGTATTTCACGAGACACTGTGCACTCACGTTCGTTGTAACGACTGTCAAAGGGCACTCACGGTATGCCTTCCAACTCCTCGGCTGTGTTTGAGCCCCAGGAAGTAAATGCGTTCGTTTGACTAAGCTCCGTGAATGTGCAACGGTGATGGCGAAGCGCTGCCCTGTTCGCTCGAAAGCTCTCGTTCGCGCGGCCTTCACACGGCCTCAAGGTACGCAGTTCTAAACAGCCTTACATTCCATGCTGGTGTGCCAAGCCCCCCACCCACCCGCAGGGAGGAATTTGGGCTCTTCTGAGAAACACCAGTGTGCGCCACAAGTGAAACCAGGGCGTCTCCCCCAGGACGTCGCCGAACGGCAGTCGGATGCCAGAGGTGTACTTCCAGCCGGAAAAAGAGGGGAAAAGGACAGCTTTCCCAGGGACAATTCTGGACCCTTGGGACCATCCAGAATCACCAAGGCCTAAACTTTGCACGGCCTGGGGAACGCTCTTCCGCCTGTCCAGCAATCCCCACGTCAAAACCTTTCTCAGCAGAGGCAGGCACTCTCTCCCTTGTACTAGATAGCTCGGCAGAGCCTTCCGAGAAACATGCTGCGTCATTCAGCTTGAACGTGGGACGCGGAGGGGAGAGGACGCTTTCTCCCCGTTTGGAGGCGCCTTGCGCTTGGCTTCAAAGCTGCCTTGAACAGCACTAGCGGCCCGACGTCTCTGCACGGCAGGACTGTCGTTGTGGGCCGAGGCTGCGTGTTCTCCCAAAGCGAAAACCGTGCTGGCAATACCTTTCTAGAAACCCCTCCCACGGCACCACATGTTCGGCTCCGGCCAAACGAAAGGTGACCTCAGGCCTCAAGGTAAGTTCCAGTGTTTCACGTCGGGGGAGTTGGGTGTGCAGTGGTTTCCATGAGGCCATACTCCACCACGGAGTGCCTTAACTCTGCGACGCTCCTGGGGGCACACAGGATAGGAGCTCGTTCGCCAATTTCGCAGGATGACTTCTCTCCGTGCCGGAAGGGCGGCTCCTGGCTTCTGAGGAACCTTAGCCTAAACAGGCCCCTGGAGAAAGCTCTTCACATTCATAGCAAGGGCAACGCACTGCTCTCTGGCTTGCCTGGGTTGAGTGCCCCAAGTCGTCAAAGAGCCTCGCGAAGGCAGTGCTGCGCAGACTCCCTTTGCCAGTCGCACGGCCTCCTTGACTGAAAGAGAACTGCAGTGCCAGAAGGCACCGTGCTGACGACTGGCTCCAGGAGGAGACTCGGGACAGCACTCTCACAGAAGCGAAAGCTAGGCTGTGGGCCCAGCCTGAGGACCAGCACGTTTTCCACACTTAACACAGCTAAGGCATGAGCCAGACGACAGCCTTGGTCACTGAGGCCTATCTAAGGTACTGCCATACTTACCCACTAGATCCCACGCAGAGGTCCCTGTGCCCAAAAGGGCCTCCATGGAAGGGCCCTGTTCCTCCCGTGTGTTTCCTTGAGGTAATCAGAAACCACTGAGGATAACTACGTGAGCTCAGCTTTGAAACTGGGCGACCCTGGCCAAACCTGATTCCCCTCCGTGGTGGACGAGACAGTGGCGGGTGCTAAGCTGCCTGAAGCACACTCCTCGCGCGCACCTTCTCTTTGCTGCCGGAAGGCCTCACATAAGAAGTCTGAGTTGACTCGTGACAGAAGAAGTCTGAGTTGACTCGTGTGAGGCCTGCCGCTCTCAGTTCCTTGCTGGGGGCTTCAGCAGGAGCGCTCTGGAGCTCGCCGGCAGAAGAACTGTGAGTCCCCCCGCCCCACCCCGGCCTCAAGCAAAAGTCCAGATTTCCCCCGACAGTAACACCTCGGAGTGCCAGAGGGAGCGGAGGGGCTCGCGTTAACGGAATGCTTCAACCGTGGAAGGTATTTCACGAGACACTGTGCACTCACGTTCGTTGTAACGACTGTCAAAGGGCACTCACGGTATGCCTTCCAACTCCTCGGCTGTGTTTGAGCCCCAGGAAGTAAATGCGTTCGTTTGACTAAGCTCCGTGAATGTGCAACGGTGATGGCGAAGCGCTGCCCTGTTCGCTCGAAAGCTCTCGTTCGCGCGGCCTTCACACGGCCTCAAGGTACGCAGTTCTAAACAGCCTTACATTCCATGCTGGTGTGCCAAGCCCCCCACCCACCCGCAGGGAGGAATTTGGGCTCTTCTGAGAAACACCAGTGTGCGCCACAAGTGAAACCAGGGCGTCTCCCCCAGGACGTCGCCGAACGGCAGTCGGATGCCAGAGGTGTACTTCCAGCCGGAAAAAGAGGGGAAAAGGACAGCTTTCCCAGGGACAATTCTGGACCCTTGGGACCATCCAGAATCACCAAGGCCTAAACTTTGCACGGCCTGGGGAACGCTCTTCCGCCTGTCCAGCAATCCCCACGTCAAAACCTTTCTCAGCAGAGGCAGGCACTCTCTCCCTTGTACTAGATAGCTCGGCAGAGCCTTCCGAGAAACATGCTGCGTCATTCAGCTTGAACGTGGGACGCGGAGGGGAGAGGACGCTTTCTCCCCGTTTGGAGGCGCCTTGCGCTTGGCTTCAAAGCTGCCTTGAACAGCACTAGCGGCCCGACGTCTCTGCACGGCAGGACTGTCGTTGTGGGCCGAGGCTGCGTGTTCTCCCAAAGCGAAAACCGTGCTGGCAATACCTTTCTAGAAACCCCTCCCACGGCACCACATGTTCGGCTCCGGCCAAACGAAAGGTGACCTCAGGCCTCAAGGTAAGTTCCAGTGTTTCACGTCGGGGGAGTTGGGTGTGCAGTGGTTTCCATGAGGCCATACTCCACCACGGAGTGCCTTAACTCTGCGACGCTCCTGGGGGCACACAGGATAGGAGCTCGTTCGCCAATTTCGCAGGATGACTTCTCTCCGTGCCGGAAGGGCGGCTCCTGGCTTCTGAGGAACCTTAGCCTAAACAGGCCCCTGGAGAAAGCTCTTCACATTCATAGCAAGGGCAACGCACTGCTCTCTGGCTTGCCTGGGTTGAGTGCCCCAAGTCGTCAAAGAGCCTCGCGAAGGCAGTGCTGCGCAGACTCCCTTTGCCAGTCGCACGGCCTCCTTGACTGAAAGAGAACTGCAGTGCCAGAAGGCACCGTGCTGACGACTGGCTCCAGGAGGAGACTCGGGACAGCACTCTCACAGAAGCGAAAGCTAGGCTGTGGGCCCAGCCTGAGGACCAGCACGTTTTCCACACTTAACACAGCTAAGGCATGAGCCAGACGACAGCCTTGGTCACTGAGGCCTATCTAAGGTACTGCCATACTTACCCACTAGATCCCACGCAGAGGTCCCTGTGCCCAAAAGGGCCTCCATGGAAGGGCCCTGTTCCTCCCGTGTGTTTCCTTGAGGTAATCAGAAACCACTGAGGATAACTACGTGAGCTCAGCTTTGAAACTGGGCGACCCTGGCCAAACCTGATTCCCCTCCGTGGTGGACGAGACAGTGGCGGGTGCTAAGCTGCCTGAAGCACACTCCTCGCGCGCACCTTCTCTTTGCTGCCGGAAGGCCTCACATAAGAAGTCTGAGTTGACTCGTGACAGAAGAAGTCTGAGTTGACTCGTGTGAGGCCTGCCGCTCTCAGTTCCTTGCTGGGGGCTTCAGCAGGAGCGCTCTGGAGCTCGCCGGCAGAAGAACTGTGAGTCCCCCCGCCCCACCCCGGCCTCAAGCAAAAGTCCAGATTTCCCCCGACAGTAACACCTCGGAGTGCCAGAGGGAGCGGAGGGGCTCGCGTTAACGGAATGCTTCAACCGTGGAAGGTATTTCACGAGACACTGTGCACTCACGTTCGTTGTAACGACTGTCAAAGGGCACTCACGGTATGCCTTCCAACTCCTCGGCTGTGTTTGAGCCCCAGGAAGTAAATGCGTTCGTTTGACTAAGCTCCGTGAATGTGCAACGGTGATGGCGAAGCGCTGCCCTGTTCGCTCGAAAGCTCTCGTTCGCGCGGCCTTCACACGGCCTCAAGGTACGCAGTTCTAAACAGCCTTACATTCCATGCTGGTGTGCCAAGCCCCCCACCCACCCGCAGGGAGGAATTTGGGCTCTTCTGAGAAACACCAGTGTGCGCCACAAGTGAAACCAGGGCGTCTCCCCCAGGACGTCGCCGAACGGCAGTCGGATGCCAGAGGTGTACTTCCAGCCGGAAAAAGAGGGGAAAAGGACAGCTTTCCCAGGGACAATTCTGGACCCTTGGGACCATCCAGAATCACCAAGGCCTAAACTTTGCACGGCCTGGGGAACGCTCTTCCGCCTGTCCAGCAATCCCCACGTCAAAACCTTTCTCAGCAGAGGCAGGCACTCTCTCCCTTGTACTAGATAGCTCGGCAGAGCCTTCCGAGAAACATGCTGCGTCATTCAGCTTGAACGTGGGACGCGGAGGGGAGAGGACGCTTTCTCCCCGTTTGGAGGCGCCTTGCGCTTGGCTTCAAAGCTGCCTTGAACAGCACTAGCGGCCCGACGTCTCTGCACGGCAGGACTGTCGTTGTGGGCCGAGGCTGCGTGTTCTCCCAAAGCGAAAACCGTGCTGGCAATACCTTTCTAGAAACCCCTCCCACGGCACCACATGTTCGGCTCCGGCCAAACGAAAGGTGACCTCAGGCCTCAAGGTAAGTTCCAGTGTTTCACGTCGGGGGAGTTGGGTGTGCAGTGGTTTCCATGAGGCCATACCCCACCACGGAGTGCCTTAACTCTGCGACGCTCCTGGGGGCACACAGGATAGGAGCTCGTTCGCCAATTTCGCAGGATGACTTCTCTCCGTGCCGGAAGGGCGGCTCCTGGCTTCTGAGGAACCTTAGCCTAAACAGGCCCCTGGAGAAAGCTCTTCACATTCATAGCAAGGGCAACGCACTGCTCTCTGGCTTGCCTGGGTTGAGTGCCCCAAGTCGTCAAAGAGCCTCGCGAAGGCAGTGCTGCGCAGACTCCCTTTGCCAGTCGCACGGCCTCCTTGACTGAAAGAGAACTGCAGTGCCAGAAGGCACCGTGCTGACGACTGGCTCCAGGAGGAGACTCGGGACAGCACTCTCACAGAAGCGAAAGCTAGGCTGTGGGCCCAGCCTGAGGACCAGCACGTTTTCCACACTTAACACAGCTAAGGCATGAGCCAGACGACAGCCTTGGTCACTGAGGCCTATCTAAGGTACTGCCATACTTACCCACTAGATCCCACGCAGAGGTCCCTGTGCCCAAAAGGGCCTCCATGGAAGGGCCCTGTTCCTCCCGTGTGTTTCCTTGAGGTAATCAGAAACCACTGAGGATAACTACGTGAGCTCAGCTTTGAAACTGGGCGACCCTGGCCAAACCTGATTCCCCTCCGTGGTGGACGAGACAGTGGCGGGTGCTAAGCTGCCTGAAGCACACTCCTCGCGCGCACCTTCTCTTTGCTGCCGGAAGGCCTCACATAAGAAGTCTGAGTTGACTCGTGACAGAAGAAGTCTGAGTTGACTCGTGTGAGGCCTGCCGCTCTCAGTTCCTTGCTGGGGGCTTCAGCAGGAGCGCTCTGGAGCTCGCCGGCAGAAGAACTGTGAGTCCCCCCGCCCCACCCCGGCCTCAAGCAAAAGTCCAGATTTCCCCCGACAGTAACACCTCGGAGTGCCAGAGGGAGCGGAGGGGCTCGCGTTAACGGAATGCTTCAACCGTGGAAGGTATTTCACGAGACACTGTGCACTCACGTTCGTTGTAACGACTGTCAAAGGGCACTCACGGTATGCCTTCCAACTCCTCGGCTGTGTTTGAGCCCCAGGAAGTAAATGCGTTCGTTTGACTAAGCTCCGTGAATGTGCAACGGTGATGGCGAAGCGCTGCCCTGTTCGCTCGAAAGCTCTCGTTCGCGCGGCCTTCACACGGCCTCAAGGTACGCAGTTCTAAACAGCCTTACATTCCATGCTGGTGTGCCAAGCCCCCCACCCACCCGCAGGGAGGAATTTGGGCTCTTCTGAGAAACACCAGTGTGCGCCACAAGTGAAACCAGGGCGTCTCCCCCAGGACGTCGCCGAACGGCAGTCGGATGCCAGAGGTGTACTTCCAGCCGGAAAAAGAGGGGAAAAGGACAGCTTTCCCAGGGACAATTCTGGACCCTTGGGACCATCCAGAATCACCAAGGCCTAAACTTTGCACGGCCTGGGGAACGCTCTTCCGCCTGTCCAGCAATCCCCACGTCAAAACCTTTCTCAGCAGAGGCAGGCACTCTCTCCCTTGTACTAGATAGCTCGGCAGAGCCTTCCGAGAAACATGCTGCGTCATTCAGCTTGAACGTGGGACGCGGAGGGGAGAGGACGCTTTCTCCCCGTTTGGAGGCGCCTTGCGCTTGGCTTCAAAGCTGCCTTGAACAGCACTAGCGGCCCGACGTCTCTGCACGGCAGGACTGTCGTTGTGGGCCGAGGCTGCGTGTTCTCCCAAAGCGAAAACCGTGCTGGCAATACCTTTCTAGAAACCCCTCCCACGGCACCACATGTTCGGCTCCGGCCAAACGAAAGGTGACCTCAGGCCTCAAGGTAAGTTCCAGTGTTTCACGTCGGGGGAGTTGGGTGTGCAGTGGTTTCCATGAGGCCATACTCCACCACGGAGTGCCTTAACTCTGCGACGCTCCTGGGGGCACACAGGATAGGAGCTCGTTCGCCAATTTCGCAGGATGACTTCTCTCCGTGCCGGAAGGGCGGCTCCTGGCTTCTGAGGAACCTTAGCCTAAACAGGCCCCTGGAGAAAGCTCTTCACATTCATAGCAAGGGCAACGCACTGCTCTCTGGCTTGCCTGGGTTGAGTGCCCCAAGTCGTCAAAGAGCCTCGCGAAGGCAGTGCTGCGCAGACTCCCTTTGCCAGTCGCACGGCCTCCTTGACTGAAAGAGAACTGCAGTGCCAGAAGGCACCGTGCTGACGACTGGCTCCAGGAGGAGACTCGGGACAGCACTCTCACAGAAGCGAAAGCTAGGCTGTGGGCCCAGCCTGAGGACCAGCACGTTTTCCACACTTAACACAGCTAAGGCATGAGCCAGACGACAGCCTTGGTCACTGAGGCCTATCTAAGGTACTGCCATACTTACCCACTAGATCCCACGCAGAGGTCCCTGTGCCCAAAAGGGCCTCCATGGAAGGGCCCTGTTCCTCCCGTGTGTTTCCTTGAGGTAATCAGAAACCACTGAGGATAACTACGTGAGCTCAGCTTTGAAACTGGGCGACCCTGGCCAAACCTGATTCCCCTCCGTGGTGGACGAGACAGTGGCGGGTGCTAAGCTGCCTGAAGCACACTCCTCGCGCGCACCTTCTCTTTGCTGCCGGAAGGCCTCACATAAGAAGTCTGAGTTGACTCGTGACAGAAGAAGTCTGAGTTGACTCGTGTGAGGCCTGCCGCTCTCAGTTCCTTGCTGGGGGCTTCAGCAGGAGCGCTCTGGAGCTCGCCGGCAGAAGAACTGTGAGTCCCCCCGCCCCACCCCGGCCTCAAGCAAAAGTCCAGATTTCCCCCGACAGTAACACCTCGGAGTGCCAGAGGGAGCGGAGGGGCTCGCGTTAACGGAATGCTTCAACCGTGGAAGGTATTTCACGAGACACTGTGCACTCACGTTCGTTGTAACGACTGTCAAAGGGCACTCACGGTATGCCTTCCAACTCCTCGGCTGTGTTTGAGCCCCAGGAAGTAAATGCGTTCGTTTGACTAAGCTCCGTGAATGTGCAACGGTGATGGCGAAGCGCTGCCCTGTTCGCTCGAAAGCTCTCGTTCGCGCGGCCTTCACACGGCCTCAAGGTACGCAGTTCTAAACAGCCTTACATTCCATGCTGGTGTGCCAAGCCCCCCACCCACCCGCAGGGAGGAATTTGGGCTCTTCTGAGAAACACCAGTGTGCGCCACAAGTGAAACCAGGGCGTCTCCCCCAGGACGTCGCCGAACGGCAGTCGGATGCCAGAGGTGTACTTCCAGCCGGAAAAAGAGGGGAAAAGGACAGCTTTCCCAGGGACAATTCTGGACCCTTGGGACCATCCAGAATCACCAAGGCCTAAACTTTGCACGGCCTGGGGAACGCTCTTCCGCCTGTCCAGCAATCCCCACGTCAAAACCTTTCTCAGCAGAGGCAGGCACTCTCTCCCTTGTACTAGATAGCTCGGCAGAGCCTTCCGAGAAACATGCTGCGTCATTCAGCTTGAACGTGGGACGCGGAGGGGAGAGGACGCTTTCTCCCCGTTTGGAGGCGCCTTGCGCTTGGCTTCAAAGCTGCCTTGAACAGCACTAGCGGCCCGACGTCTCTGCACGGCAGGACTGTCGTTGTGGGCCGAGGCTGCGTGTTCTCCCAAAGCGAAAACCGTGCTGGCAATACCTTTCTAGAAACCCCTCCCACGGCACCACATGTTCGGCTCCGGCCAAACGAAAGGTGACCTCAGGCCTCAAGGTAAGTTCCAGTGTTTCACGTCGGGGGAGTTGGGTGTGCAGTGGTTTCCATGAGGCCATACCCCACCACGGAGTGCCTTAACTCTGCGACGCTCCTGGGGGCACACAGGATAGGAGCTCGTTCGCCAATTTCGCAGGATGACTTCTCTCCGTGCCGGAACGGCGGCTCCTGGCTTCTGAGGAACCTTAGCCTAAACAGGCCCCTGGAGAAAGCTCTTCACATTCATAGCAAGGGCAACGCACTGCTCTCTGGCTTGCCTGGGTTGAGTGCCCCAAGTCGTCAAAGAGCCTCGCGAAGGCAGTGCTGCGCAGACTCCCTTTGCCAGTCGCACGGCCTCCTTGACTGAAAGAGAACTGCAGTGCCAGAAGGCACCGTGCTGACGACTGGCTCCAGGAGGAGACTCGGGACAGCACTCTCACAGAAGCGAAAGCTAGGCTGTGGGCCCAGCCTGAGGACCAGCACGTTTTCCACACTTAACACAGCTAAGGCATGAGCCAGACGACAGCCTTGGTCACTGAGGCCTATCTAAGGTACTGCCATACTTACCCACTAGATCCCACGCAGAGGTCCCTGTGCCCAAAAGGGCCTCCATGGAAGGGCCCTGTTCCTCCCGTGTGTTTCCTTGAGGTAATCAGAAACCACTGAGGATAACTACGTGAGCTCAGCTTTGAAACTGGGCGACCCTGGCCAAACCTGATTCCCCTCCGTGGTGGACGAGACAGTGGCGGGTGCTAAGCTGCCTGAAGCACACTCCTCGCGCGCACCTTCTCTTTGCTGCCGGAAGGCCTCACATAAGAAGTCTGAGTTGACTCGTGACAGAAGAAGTCTGAGTTGACTCGTGTGAGGCCTGCCGCTCTCAGTTCCTTGCTGGGGGCTTCAGCAGGAGCGCTCTGGAGCTCGCCGGCAGAAGAACTGTGAGTCCCCCCGCCCCACCCCGGCCTCAAGCAAAAGTCCAGATTTCCCCCGACAGTAACACCTCGGAGTGCCAGAGGGAGCGGAGGGGCTCGCGTTAACGGAATGCTTCAACCGTGGAAGGTATTTCACGAGACACTGTGCACTCACGTTCGTTGTAACGACTGTCAAAGGGCACTCACGGTATGCCTTCCAACTCCTCGGCTGTGTTTGAGCCCCAGGAAGTAAATGCGTTCGTTTGACTAAGCTCCGTGAATGTGCAACGGTGATGGCGAAGCGCTGCCCTGTTCGCTCGAAAGCTCTCGTTCGCGCGGCCTTCACACGGCCTCAAGGTACGCAGTTCTAAACAGCCTTACATTCCATGCTGGTGTGCCAAGCCCCCCACCCAGCCGCAGGGAGGAATTTGGGCTCTTCTGAGAAACACCAGTGTGCGCCACAAGTGAAACCAGGGCGTCTCCCCCAGGACGTCGCCGAACGGCAGTCGGATGCCAGAGGTGTACTTCCAGCCGGAAAAAGAGGGGAAAAGGACAGCTTTCCCAGGGACAATTCTGGACCCTTGGGACCATCCAGAATCACCAAGGCCTAAACTTTGCACGGCCTGGGGAACGCTCTTCCGCCTGTCCAGCAATCCCCACGTCAAAACCTTTCTCAGCAGAGGCAGGCACTCTCTCCCTTGTACTAGATAGCTCGGCAGAGCCTTCCGAGAAACATGCTGCGTCATTCAGCTTGAACGTGGGACGCGGAGGGGAGAGGACGCTTTCTCCCCGTTTGGAGGCGCCTTGCGCTTGGCTTCAAAGCTGCCTTGAACAGCACTAGCGGCCCGACGTCTCTGCACGGCAGGACTGTCGTTGTGGGCCGAGGCTGCGTGTTCTCCCAAAGCGAAAACCGTGCTGGCAATACCTTTCTAGAAACCCCTCCCACGGCACCACATGTTCGGCTCCGGCCAAACGAAAGGTGACCTCAGGCCTCAAGGTAAGTTCCAGTGTTTCACGTCGGGGGAGTTGGGTGTGCAGTGGTTTCCATGAGGCCATACTCCACCACGGAGTGCCTTAACTCTGCGACGCTCCTGGGGGCACACAGGATAGGAGCTCGTTCGCCAATTTCGCAGGATGACTTCTCTCCGTGCCGGAAGGGCGGCTCCTGGCTTCTGAGGAACCTTAGCCTAAACAGGCCCCTGGAGAAAGCTCTTCACATTCATAGCAAGGGCAACGCACTGCTCTCTGGCTTGCCTGGGTTGAGTGCCCCAAGTCGTCAAAGAGCCTCGCGAAGGCAGTGCTGCGCAGACTCCCTTTGCCAGTCGCACGGCCTCCTTGACTGAAAGAGAACTGCAGTGCCAGAAGGCACCGTGCTGACGACTGGCTCCAGGAGGAGACTCGGGACAGCACTCTCACAGAAGCGAAAGCTAGGCTGTGGGCCCAGCCTGAGGACCAGCACGTTTTCCACACTTAACACAGCTAAGGCATGAGCCAGACGACAGCCTTGGTCACTGAGGCCTATCTAAGGTACTGCCATACTTACCCACTAGATCCCACGCAGAGGTCCCTGTGCCCAAAAGGGCCTCCATGGAAGGGCCCTGTTCCTCCCGTGTGTTTCCTTGAGGTAATCAGAAACCACTGAGGATAACTACGTGAGCTCAGCTTTGAAACTGGGCGACCCTGGCCAAACCTGATTCCCCTCCGTGGTGGACGAGACAGTGGCGGGTGCTAAGCTGCCTGAAGCACACTCCTCGCGCGCACCTTCTCTTTGCTGCCGGAAGGCCTCACATAAGAAGTCTGAGTTGACTCGTGACAGAAGAAGTCTGAGTTGACTCGTGTGAGGCCTGCCGCTCTCAGTTCCTTGCTGGGGGCTTCAGCAGGAGCGCTCTGGAGCTCGCCGGCAGAAGAACTGTGAGTCCCCCCGCCCCACCCCGGCCTCAAGCAAAAGTCCAGATTTCCCCCGACAGTAACACCTCGGAGTGCCAGAGGGAGCGGAGGGGCTCGCGTTAACGGAATGCTTCAACCGTGGAAGGTATTTCACGAGACACTGTGCACTCACGTTCGTTGTAACGACTGTCAAAGGGCACTCACGGTATGCCTTCCAACTCCTCGGCTGTGTTTGAGCCCCAGGAAGTAAATGCGTTCGTTTGACTAAGCTCCGTGAATGTGCAACGGTGATGGCGAAGCGCTGCCCTGTTCGCTCGAAAGCTCTCGTTCGCGCGGCCTTCACACGGCCTCAAGGTACGCAGTTCTAAACAGCCTTACATTCCATGCTGGTGTGCCAAGCCCCCCACCCACCCGCAGGGAGGAATTTGGGCTCTTCTGAGAAACACCAGTGTGCGCCACAAGTGAAACCAGGGCGTCTCCCCCAGGACGTCGCCGAACGGCAGTCGGATGCCAGAGGTGTACTTCCAGCCGGAAAAAGAGGGGAAAAGGACAGCTTTCCCAGGGACAATTCTGGACCCTTGGGACCATCCAGAATCACCAAGGCCTAAACTTTGCACGGCCTGG
>NW_028138460.1:0-23622 GCF_964270905.1 Leucopleurus acutus
TGGTGCTAAACATTTAACTTTATCCATTAACTGGCATAAATGAAAAAATATTTTAAAATGACAAATTAAAATTTTTTATGCTTATCTAATTAGCAAACATTAAATACCACTGGACTTTCCAGTACTGGTAAGATAGCAGTGAATTTGGAAGTCTCATAAATTTCTCATGGAAATATAAATTGGTACTATCTTTCTGGAAAATAGTTTCCCAAAATGTATCAAAAAATCTAAACTTGCAGGATTATAATAATTTAATTTATAGAAATGTATCCAGAGGAAAAATTAAAATATAGATAAATGTCTATAAAATGATATGTATATGAAATAAAATATTGAGCTATGTTAAAAATTTTACATACAAAGAACTTTAATTTTCATGAGAAAATACTTATTGAATTAATACATAACAGTGCTAAAACCAGGCAGAGTGTGTTTAGGTGTCAGTTAAAAAAATACTGCATGGAAACTAAATAATATCTGAAGGAACTAGCTTAAAAATACAAATATCTGTTTTTTTCTGGATGATGGAATTATTCATTCGTATAATAAACAGCTGTTGGGCAACTAGAACTATCTGTCATCATCTAGCATGCTTCTGGGAATATAAATACAATTCAGTTTATAAAATATTAGGGAGAGTTTGATAATCAATAAATGCAATGCATTGCTCTGCTTGATGTTTATTCATAGAGTGAGAGTTCCATAGAGAGTGTGGATATGCCTAAGGGGGGCCTTGACCAGGCAATACTGAGGCAAGGGTAGGGGCACGCAGGGTGGGGAGAGCTAAGGGAAGGTAGGAAGAAGACTGAAGAAAGAGTTGGAGCTATGTTGGAGAAGACGGTGAGGCCAATTTTTGTAAGGTATAGAGAAAAGAAAAATACAAGAGGAAAAAATGAAGGATATCTTTTCATTAAAATAATGGTAATCTCAAAGGAGTAAGGAGAAGCTATCCACAGATCTGGAAAAGAAGGAGTTAGACCAAGTTGAATGGAATGAAAGTGCCCAAGAAGAAAGATGTCTATGTAAGTTGATATATGAGAAAATAAACATCTCAAAAATGCTTCCTTTAAAAAAGTCAAGATCTAATTCGTTGGCTATAAGAGAAAAGGTCTAATTGTTACAAGGAGAACATTTCTTTTTCTTAATGCAACTTTTTGTCAAAAGTGTTCTTAATTTTTTTTACCTCCATGAATACATGAATTCCTTATTTTAAACCCAAGGTAACAAAAACTTTATATTCTAATGGGTTATTGATGCTAAAAATACAAACTTTCTTTGCTCATGAAATCCTAAGCTGGAAAAATATGTTAGTAGTTAAACTTAAGGAAGGATTTATTTTTAGACACTAAATTAAAAATATACTCCATAAAATTGGATACAAGCCTCTTGCTAAAAGTAGATTGGAGCAATATTAAAATAAGCAAACCCTTATTTTAATTATATATTACATCAAGAAACTCATGAAAATACTAGTCTTGTATGGCATAACTTTTTCAACAGTCCTTCAAACAAGCACATTGTCCCACCTTCCCCTCACCCCTGCCGTGTCCTCTTGCAACCCTCAAAGTCATACACTTACAAACAACATACGATAGTTGAGAAGTGAGGAAGGGAATTTTGTGTTTCCCCTTTAGAAAGTTTTTTCTTTTTAAAGTTCTTTTTTGGAAGCATTCCAAATTCTCTTGATATTTATTAACAACACACAGGTCAGAGTTATATGTGGCTCTGTCTGGTCAAGAAAATATTCCATCAAAGAGAGAGGAGGCATGGAGTCAGAAGGGGAACAAGCGGTGAGAATTTGGGTTAACAAAGAATCAACCCATCCAATGTGTTCATGAGTAATGACTGATCTTCAAATTATCTTAAATGATAAAATATTATTTTTGTTTGTGAAGCCAATTTCTAAAAAATTGTTTTTAGTATGACAAATGAGTGTTATAAAGGCTTTATCTGTTTATTTATGACTTGGACATGCATGGCCCAATATATATATTTTAAAATGGCAATTATGACAATCTGATGAAAATGATATACATTTTCTGACAACATAAATTAGAAAAAAAGTTATTATCAAACTAAGTAATTAGGTTTTTTATCTGGTTTTGATAAAAGTTAACTGATTTGCTTGAAAAATATCTTAATGATGATAATGAAGTATAGTAAAATCTGAGTAATAATGAATCCTAAAAGACTTTAAGAATTGGAAAAAGACTATGGAATTGATTCATCTTTATGGCATTCAACCTCATATTTTTTTACTAATATTGATCCCACAAAGATCTCACTAATGTGTATAGGAATAATTAAAAGTCAAATATTAACTTGGCTAAAATGTTGTCTTAAACATATTTTATAGAAGATTTAATAGCTGTCTAAAGCCTATTTAATTCTCAAAGGAAAAAAAAGCCTTCCTAGACTATGTTTCTTTCTGTGGTCATTTAAACTTTCTGTAACTTTGTTTTACAGTGTAGAAAATGAAATCATTCTTTTAGATGACACTAATTCATGTGAAGGCGACATTAAACAAAACAGGAATTAAGCATATGTTATTAAGTCAAATATTTAATTTATTTTTACTCCCATTTATTTTTATATCATTGGCATTCTTTCTGATGAACTAATGTATGAAAATACTGCCATAGCTGAGTGAGTTAGATATTGAAAACATCACACTTTGAGAAGGTTGTTCTTCTTTAAGTGAGTTGGGTGCTATAATAAGAAAAACAAAAAATCTGATAGGAAAAAGTGGGATCCTGAGTGCTGAGTAATCCTTGATCATGTTTTTGTGCTCATATGTGAACAGGATTAGTTTAATTACTTCTGAGTTGAAACAAAGTGGATTGTTTAAAACTAAGATTTACAGAAATGGAACATATTTCAAGATTTGTGTGCTCTTCTATTTATTTGGGAAAGATTTTTCCTAGAATTTGGATCCTTGTTTTTCAAAATACAAGGCATCTTTTGAAAGAATCCATCCCACATTAATATTCAAAGACATTAAGATTTCGGATAAGACTTTCGTCATATCAGTCCTGCATTTATAATTTCACGTACTCTACTGGCTCACCATGGTTTGAAGCTATGTTCACTTCCTGCCATAGGTATACCGCTGGACTGTTTCACTTACATCAGTGAATTACCTTCCACCTCTATATGGATTATACTCAAATCACTACCTCCAGTTTAGCTCTAGTCTAAGTTTCTCTCTATCTATTCAACAGTCAACCTGCATAACTAACTGAATGTACCTAACACACGTCAACCTCTCAACATGTTCATAATTGAACTCATTGTCTGTTCTCCAAACCTCTTCTTTGTAGTCAGCTAATGGCACCTTTATCTACCCAAACTTTCTTGCAAACTTTGAGAGTCATCCAAGATTTCCAGCTCATGTTAACCTCCCTCACATGAGTGGTCAATCTGATATCTAAAATAGCTCTTGGATAACCTACACAGTTACCTTCTTCTTATTCTTCTATTCATTGATCACTCTCCTCTTTACTGACTTTTCTTACTTGATCAATTTACTTAGCTTTCATAGTTGCAAAAACTTCCAGAGATCATTCTAAAACGTAAATCTGGTCAATTCATGCCCATTCTTAATATTTATTCATTTGTTCTTCACCATCTTTAGAATTTAATTCAAAGTTATTAGCATTGCATTCAAAGCTCTTGTGATCTGGCACATGCCTACTTGTCTTATTCCTCCTCCACCTATCCTCTGTGTTTCTCAACATCACATGGTTTATTCCTCAAGTGCGTTTTTCCTGCCATTGATATTTGTTTAATGTAACTGGGACTCCTTTATTCATCTTGTCAGTCTGCCGGACTCTTCAAATCTCTACCTTCATATCCCGTTTTCTGGGAAGCCATACCTGAGGTTTCTGAGACAGATTAAGGTTAAAAAGCTATCCTCTGTGCTTTTACATCTGTGTGCATCCCTCTGAAGACAGACAATCTGACTTATGCCTATGAGTCTGCAAAGTCTAATACAGTGCCTAGTACAGAGCATGTGCTCAGTACTTATTGATGAAATCAGCATATGAATAAACACTTGAATGGATGACAATAAATGATGAGAGGCTACCCACATGCTTTGTGAACTTGGACTGTTAAATATTTCTGAATTTTAACACTCAACTTAGATTTGTACATTTTGGAGTCTATATATTTAAGATAGATAGGTGAAACTGATTACTAAAAATACTCGTTCTCACAGACTGTGTCCGGGGAAAAGGAGTGGCATTACATAAATTTTGTCTACTTCTTTCATAAAAGATAATCCAAAATGGTAATCTGAGAGAATCATAATTTATTCATGTACGACCTTACCTTCTGGGTTTTCCATTAACTGAGTTGAAAAAAATTACTGGGTAGGTATTATGAGTGAAATATTAGGGATGTAATGACGTCTGTGCTGTTAATGTCTCCATTTAGTTGAAGTTCTTAGGTTTTGGACTGTTATGTGGAAAAGCTGAATTTGTGGTTGAGAGACTGAAGGGTAAGCATTCTCTTCCTGTTGACTAATCCATTTTGAGTTTCCCTGCAGGTGTGTGTATTGACTGGAGACCTAACCTTTATAACACTGACTCAAACATATGGAGAATTCAAGAATCTATTTGGTCTTTGTACATCTCAAATTGGGAGATACTCAAAGATCTCTACTGATATGACTGAGTCACTGGGGTTGGTTGTAAAAAAAAGAGTAAGAGGTAACTGAACTGTCACATGATGACAATGAGGTGACTACTGGTCAACGCTCTTCCCTTTGCTCAGTATATTACTCTCTAGATACAGAGGCTGATAAAATGTTAATTCTCTGAACTGTAAAGTATGTTTTAAATGATTTTTTCTGGAGTCACCTAAAAAGGAAGTGTATTTTCCTTTCTAATAATAGTGGAACATGGAAATACACCCACAAGAAAGGCAAAGCAGAGAACTAAGGCAATTATAAGGGTGAATTAGGCACAAAGCTTGTTTCTGCCTCAATAATCCAGGTAATTAAACTGAAAGAGGTTCAGGCATGAATTGGCACAGTTCTCCTCTTGGCTTTGGTTGCAGAGACACATGATGTTTTCATAAGTCTGGAACCAGTTTTAAGTTACAGCATTTTCTCTGTGGTACGTTTTGAAATTTGGAGTGAACTACTAGAGTTTCAAATGATATATTCAAGCAGTAAGTTAATTTGACAGCAATAAATTAATGAGAAAGTAGTTTTACATGATCCTGTGCAGACAGAATTGACACATTAAACCCTTGCTATATATGTATACCTGTAATATTACATAATACATATATATTTATATATACATATATAAAAATATGTACATACATTTCTCCAGTTTTGACCCTCTCTCTTCCTCAACAGGCCCCTCAATTTAATGGATTCATTTTGATGTCTCTCCCTATTTTCCAAATACTTATTTGTCCTCCCATATACCTTAGCTCAATTTAGGATATCATCATTCATCCAGAAACTCAAGTCATAAATATAGGAATTGTCCAAGCTTTCACCCTTTTCCTTCACACTGTGATTTATCCCTCTCCCTCTACACTATCCATTAAAGAAGTGAAACATGCCACCGATTTTATTTCTCAAGTGACTCCTGAATCTGTGTACCTGCCCCTTCCTCATTCTCCATCTCTTCCTTCATTGCTGTATCTTAGATCTTTGTCTTTTCTTGTCAAGACCAGTGAGCTGGCCTCCTAACTAGTATCACTGTGCCTGTCTTGTCTTCCCCACACTTAGTCATCTACAATCAAACTACAATACAAATATCCCAATGTCACGTCTCTATTACTCATAGATAAAGCCTGGGGCCTTAGTACTGCAGAGAAATGTCTCCATTACCTGCCTTCTACTTATGTCTCCATTCTCAACTCACATGTCTCCGTCACACAATTTTTACTCCACCATGGAGGACTGCAGATCTTCTGCTCTCCCTGACTCACCACTGCTATGTTATGCTTCCACGATTCTTTCTAGTTCCTCTTTCTAGAGTTGCATTTACCTCTAGTTTGTCAGTTCATTCTAATTAATTAAATTGTTCATTCATTCAACAACTATTTATTCAGCACCAACAATGTACCAGCTCCTAGATTAAGTGCTGATTATCAAGTTGTGCTTCTTTCCCATCCTGTTTTTATCAATTTGTTATAGTTTTCATCAAGACCTTTCATAAGCATAATCTCTTCAGGGAAGCCTGGGAGGCTAGACGATCATCCTTTCCTCTGTACCTGTGAATATCCCAATGAATGTCTCAATCACTACATTGAAATCAGGTTTGCTTATCTGTCTTACCCAAAACACTGAAGTCATTCTAGGGCAAGTTCTTGTGTCTTATTCTTCTTTTCATTCCCCGAGTCTAGTGTCTGGTCCATGACAGTTTCTTAATAAACATGTTTTGAACTGAACTGAATGTTATTGCCCTTGAAAGCCGCCAGTGTAAGTTAATCTTGATGCAATCATACATCCTTCCTTTTCGGTTCTTTTTCCCCATCAGCATTTCTTTTTTTTCAATTTATTTATTTTATTTATTTTTGGCTGCATTGGGTCTTTGTTGCTGTGTGCAGGCGTTCTCTGGTTACAGCGAGCGGGGGCTACTCTTCGTTGCGGTGCGTGGGCTTCTCATTGCAGTAGCTTCTCTAATTGCAGAACACGAGCTCTAGGCGCATGGGCCTCAGTAGTTGTGGTACGCGGGCTCTAGAGCGTAGGCTCAGCTGCGGCACACAGGCCCAGTTTCTCCACGGCATATGGGATCTTCCCAGACCAGGGCTCGAAGCTGTGTCCCCTGCACTGGCAGGCAGATTCTTAACCACTGTGCCACCAGGGAAGCCCCCTATCAGTATTTCTTATATTCACTCTATTCTTTCTCTCATCATTTTTCCTCTTTTCTAATTACATCTCTCCTTTTTCCATTTAAATATTTGGAAATCTGTGCATAAGCTCTGTCATCTACAAGTGGTAATAGCAGCACTGGCCACTTTCTTGGTCAGAGCAGCTTATTGGTATTTTGCCAGCAATGGGAATTCTAAATCTCTGGTGCTCAAGGGAAAGAACATTTTCAGAAAGGAAAGGGAGAACATGAGAATGTTCTATAGAGGACAATGCTACTGTTTTGGCATGCAGTGCAATCAGACGCAGGAAGAGTTGCTACCACTCAGTATTAGAATCATGAGGTCTTACTGTCTTTTAAATTCCTGTCTTCCATTCAATAATACCCATCCAATACACACAAGCAAGCAAATAAGAGCACACTTGCACACACATAATGCAAATACACACAGGTTTATTCTTACACTTTGTTAAGCCTGAATTATCCATTTCTCTAACTTTTAAACTAGTAAGATTTTACCCATTCTTCAGGTGCAAGGTCAAATCCCACCAAGTTCTAGCCCACTTACTTGCACTTTACTCTGATGGGAATGACCACGAACTGTGATAAGTGACCCATTTTAAACTTCTAATTCATTGTGGATCAATAATATGGCAAATATAATGTAAATTAATTACTAGATAAATGGAATAAAAAAGAAAATCAGATAAAATATATCTACTAATATCACTTTAGAATTATTAGATTCAGCAGAAATAAAGCCACTTTGTCAAAATGCTAAAAAGGTCTTCTAAATGCTTATCACCAATTTCTCTACTTAGGTCATCATGAACCAGAAACAGTGTGTGAACTGGAAGCAGTCCACAAACCATGCTTTGAGAAGCACTGCTCTAAAGAAACTGGTATTAACTTACATAATAGCCAGTGTACGTATGCTCACTAAATGAGTTAAAGAACAGATCTCAATAGCAGTACCAGAAGACACAAGAATTTGTGTTTTTTCTTATTTTGGACATGCTTTACATTTTTCTCTTTAAAGTTTTGAAATTGTTGCTATTAGCATTATGCAAGTGATTCGGAGTCAGAGTTTTTCAATCACTAATTCTTTCCTCAACTAGCATTTATTGAACATCATCTATATGCAGACACTGTCCTAGATGGTAGGATCCAAATTTGCGTAAAATATGGTCCCTGCATCAGACAAATCCAAAGTAAAGGCTGTACTACAAAACAACTGTAATGTAATCTTCAAAAGCATCAGGGTCATGAAAGTCAAGGGAAGTCTGTGGAACTTTTCTACACTCATGGAGACTAATAAAATGAAACTGTCGAACGAGGCACATCATTTGGAAACAAATTCTTACACTCCAAAGAACAATAGTTGTAATTTATTTGGACAACTGGTGAAACTTGAATGGGGATTAGACAGTAGTGATGTATCGATGTTAATTTCCTGATGTATTAGTCAGCTCCAGCTGCCTTAATAAACTGTGATCAACTGGGTGGCTCAAGCAACAGGAATTTATTTTTCACAGATTTGGAGGCTGGCAAGTCCAAGATCAAGGCACTAACCAGTTCCTCCTCAGTGAGAACTTTCTTGCTTGCTTTGCTCTCACATGGCAGAGAAAGTAAACAAACTCTATGGCATCTCTTCCTATAAGGGCACTAATCCCACTATGAGAGCACCATGCTTATTACCTCATCTAATCCTACTTAGCTCCCCAAATTCCCTTCTCCAAATACTGTTACACTGCAGGTTAGGGCTTCAACATATGAATGGGGGGTGGGGGCACAATTCAGTCCTTAGTACCTGATATTGACTATTTTATTGTGGTTGTGTGGAAAATGTTCTTGTTTGTAAGGAGACACACCCTAAAGTACTTGAGGGTAATGGGCATTAGGTTGGAAATTTACTTTCAAACAGTTCAGTGGAAAAAGTTCTCTGTACTGTACTTGCAAGTTTTCTATAAGTTTATGATCTTTAAAAGATGGTTTCTGGCCTTGAGATTCTCAAGTCTACTTGGGAAGAGAGACATGAGAGCAACCGTAATTAGGTACCATTAAATGCAGTGAAATGTGTGGTGATATAAGGGACTGAAATAAAAGAAGGAAGGGTGAGTTTGTCCAGAAGGAAAGCAGAAGAGATCTCAAAAAAAAAAAGTAAATCTTGAAGGTCAAAAGATAAAACAGAGTCCATTGGATCCATGTTTATTCATTAATGATTATGTGTCAAGATTTGCATGTGTGATTTTTATTTTTCCCTTGGGTTTGACTTCCCTTTGATTCATTATTTTAATTCACCATTTTCTTTAATATTAATAAATGACAAAAGATTTGCAGAAGGCTTGAATTAAAGAAAAGATGGTAGGGCTTCCCTGCTGGTGCAGTGGTTGAGAGTCCGCCTGCTGATGCAGGGGATGTGGGTTCGTGCCCTGGTCCGGGAAGATCCCACATGCCGCGGAGCGGCTGGTCCCGTGAGCCATGGCTGCTGAGTCTGCGCGTCCGGAGCCTGTGCTCCGCAATGGGAGAGGCCACAACAGTGAGAAGCCCGCGTACCACAAAAAAAAAAAAAAAAAAAAAGAAAGAAAAAATGGTAATAAATTAATAGCATAAGATGAATTTGGGGGTAAGATAAAAATGTGTTCAAAAAAGATGTCTCTTAACCATCATTCTTTTGCATATCATACTATATTTTAACAAAGGTTCACTCTTGCTTTCCCCTTTCTGGAATCCAGAGATAGACTGAAAAGGCTTATCTGGTAGGTCTCCATATTTGTTGCTAATGGCTATGACCCTCCTTAAAGTATTATATGAAATTTCCAATGGACATGGGAGAACAAGGGTTAGAGTGCTCTTTAATTTCCCTATATCTTATTGAGATTTATAATTCACTCATTGATTGAGCAAATATTTACAGGGTATCTATGCAAAGGTAGCAAATTGCTTATCTAGGGCACGTCATAATTGCTTTTCATGGTTTTCTTTTTTTCCCCAACATTTAAAATCTGAGCCCATATTCAAAAACTGTGAGATTTCACATAGAAATTCCAATATTTAATTCCCTTTACCTTTAGAAGTTACAGCTACTGGAACATACAGTTAGTTAGAATATTTGACTGCAATGAGCAGAAGCAGCCCCTGGATGTTGAGCATGTGATCATCTGTTCCTCAGTCCACACCACTCCCTATTGTACAATACTGGCCTGTTATACCCACTTTTGTTATATTCATGGGTCCTAAAAATACTTGAATTTACAACCCTGGCCAAATAGATAACAACGACTGGAGAGCTTTGAGAACAAAGACAATGTAAAAATTACATCTGAAATACTAAGGTTCAAGCTCTGGTCAAGCAAAGGTCAGCAAAACAAGCTCAAAAATGTATTTAGAAGACTGACCAAGATCCTTTCCTCCTTCCTGATTTGTCCAGTAAAATGTATGTAAAATCAGAGTTTGGGGCTAGTGACTTCTGCAAGTCAGATGAGGAGAAAAGCTATTATGCAGTAGGTATTACATTCAGTTTCAAAAGAGACTTTTACACCCACTAATTTTTCATTTTCCTGTTAAAAAACAGAAATTGGTACATATGTTCAGATATTTTAAATTAACACTACTATTGAATTCAGACTAATGTGAAATCAAAGATTCTTTCAGGCATAATTCAAACTATTAATAACTCTACTTTTGCTGGTTGAGATAATGTCAAAGATTCATTTAAATGGCATGAGTAGCAATTTGCATTATATACAAGTATTAAAAGCAATATTCCCTTTCTTCTAACAGAATTCACATAAAGAACTGCTTCTTTTATATATTACTTCTATTTTGTAAATAACCATCCATACTTTAAATCCACGGAACCAACTTTCTTACTGTCTTACCAATAAAAATAATGTCTTACATGTGTATAATACTTTAAAGCTGACAAAGTGTCTTTAGATCCATATGAGGTAATGTATAAATAAACTCAGTACCATACAAATATTTTTTCATAAATTTATAAATATTTTTCTGAAACATTTAACTTGTAGGTCTGATTTTAAGCATGAGTGCCTCTAAGAATCATTAAAATTCAGTTTAAAAGAACTTTCATTATATATCAAAAATCACGTGTTTATAACCTTTGTATCCCATTCATCAGAATAATTAATTATTACTGTATTTGCTCCAGAGATAATAGGCAGATAGTGGAACCTTCTTCTTCTGGTAAGATTAAATATTTCTACCTGATTTCTCCCCCTTTTCACACTTCAATCCAATTTAGCACCTACTAAGTTCAGATATGAGTAGCCCACAGTCATTACCCTCTAAGAGTTAACAGCAAGTAGAGAAAAAAAAGATAAATGCGAGATGAATTTTTATACGTGACATAACATGTGTGATGAGATCTATTTTTCCCCAAAGCGTTAAAAAGATGTAAGACTGCTGAGACTGAGGATGAAGGGAAATGTCTCTTTGAAAGCTATGGAAGGTGTGTCATGTGGTGTGAACCTCGAAAAAATATCAGAAGTTTACTTTTACATATCTAAAACACGGTTCCATGAACATCTATATTATTCCCTTTTCTTTCTGCTGACCATTTATGTGCACTTACCTAATATTTTTTATGCCTCTTTACTGTAACACTTTTCCTTCACTCCTTAATTTCCTAATTCAATATACAAATGGGAATTACTCTTTTGTATGCCTGCCAAAAATGTAATTAAGGAAGGCCTGCTTTCATTCTATTATAAAATTCTATTAAAAAGAAGTTTAGAGGGCCTGTTAAATAAATCATGGTACATCAAAAATGTGTCTAAAATGCAGCCATTAAAAAGGATGAAATAGGTAACATATATTGACTTAGAAAAAATTTCATAATTAAAATGTTAAAGAAACACAGAATCATGCATATGGTATGAAAGCATTATGTGCATAGATTGATATTGATGTTTATGTATATAAAGAAGGAATCTGGAAGAATAAACACCCAAACTTTATTAGTAGCTAACTTTGAGGGAAATATCACTTTCTATTTAGTATAATTCTCTAACTTTTAATTTTAATTAATTCAAACAACAAAAGTATTTATATTGAAAGCAATACGAAGTATACACCATCTATTTTCCCCATTCTAAGAATTAGAAAAATCATTGGCACTTTTTAAGTCAGTAATTTCATTTAGTAATTTTTCAAGAATGAAAAATTTAACTCAAAACAAATGTTAGAAAATGTTAAAATCATAAGTTATATGAAAATATAAATTCAAATTCTTAAATCAAATTCCAATGAAGAATAATTTTAAAAATTATGTTTATAGTAAGGCAGATTTCTAATTTTATTAGCACTAAGGCCAAAATAATTTTTTGTCAATAACCAGGAATGCTCACTATTTTCTGTCAATATACCAAAAGTATCAGCGATAATCACCTAGAGGTAAAAGACAGCAAATGTAACAAACTCATGAATCTGCTTTATTATTTTTGATGCTTTAGAAACTGAAGATAAAATTTTTTCTTTCAAAGTATAGTAGACAACATATAATGATTAAATAGAATTCATAAAATCTCAGCTGTTCATCAGAAAGTGATACAATGACCCATCACAAAGGCAACTATAGATTAGAACTAGAATGTAGCAGTTAGGAAAATAAAGGATTTCCAGACCTTATACAACTGCAATATATCTCAGTTGGCCTCCCCAGAGCCACACAAGGCATTCTTTCCCATCACTGAGTCCCACTTGTGTCACTCAACCAGATCACCAAAAATAAATACAGATGAGGAAACTTAGCATCCTAGAGGCACCATGATTTGTCACCCACAAATCTCATGAGCAGTGAGCAAATGATAGTGTACAAACACAGCATAAGAGATCATCAGCTAAGGTAAAATAAATGCAACCTGCCTTGCTATCTTTGTGGCTCCTAGCCCACTATTGATTTTTATGTTATTATTGTTTGGTTTTTGTCTTATGTTTTTAATCTGTACCATTCTACCTCTTTTAGGCATTGAGCGGTTTGTCTTGAATTAGAAAAGAGGTGCTAGAATGAAGGAGTGAGAGGTTGACCTACATCTGAACAATTTGCATGTGATTTATCACAATTAAACAATTTGGTTAGAAATAGCTACAATTAAGCTATTATCAGAGAAGTTATTTACTAGACTAGAAATTCTAAATTTATCTTCACATACATCCTAGCCAAGAAAAGGGCCACATTTTCTGGCACTCTTATTAAGAAAAGCTAATACTGAAGTAAATTCTTCCAAATTAACATTTAGTTTACTAAATCATGATAGCTAATTATACTTATGGTTACTTTGGTGGTTTCTTCAAAAATTACAGTTTTAAAATAAGAAGAAAGCTATGAAATTATGGTAGGCTAGAGAATCTCAGTTTCTAACAATATATTGCATATATTAGTATACCTAAGTGTATATATTATATAATTATCTTCCTGATACATGGAGATAGTATATGGTAATGTCAAACTACCCTAAAATTATGAAAAAAGGTAATACAAAAATATAAAATATTGAATAAATTCTATCTGCAGTAAAACATAAACTCTAAAAGATATAATAAACTGTAGTAGTATGTAATAGTATGGAAGAAAAATTCAAACTGATGACTAAACACTATGTGTTGGATGATTTCAAGTTTAAAAGGTAAGTAGACATAATATTTTTCAGGTTTTCAGAATAAGCAACATCAATTCTATCTATATCTAACAAGGGGAGTGAAGTGTTAAAACACAGCTAAAACAAATACAAAATATTTTATAATCAAAAAAAGGGTTCTTTTTCCTACCTTGAGGCATGTGAGTGGTTCTCTGATTAACCTTCAAGGATACCCTAAAAAACAAATGGAAAATAGATGACATAGAGGATAATAAAATAGCAGGATTTTTAGCATTATTATTTTAGCATTATTATTAACATTAAGTGTTAGTGGTCTGTTTGCTGGGGGTTAGTCTATTTACCATGGTAAGGCATCAATTGTTCCATCCACAAATGATTCTGGCAACACTGAAGGGCACACAAGTATTAGAATAAAATATATATGTGGATTGAGCACTTTTTACTGTCTGTAGTACGTGGACATTGTGATTAAGACTCTTGTAGTTCACAACTATTAGCCAATTTAGAAATTTTACTATTGACAGTTGGTAAAGGTGAAAAGAAAAATGTAAAGTCATGCCATATTACTAAAATGAAGCAAAACCACAACCTAAAACCTAGAACAACAACCTAAAAACAACAAAAACATTTAAAAACACTTCTAGATTTAATAACATCTTTTTATATCATTAAAAATACAGGTACTAGGGCTTCCCTGGTGGCGCAGTGGTTGAGAGTCCGCCTGCCGATGCAGGGGACACAGGAAGATCCCACATGCCGCGGAGCGGCTGGGCCTGTGAGCCATGGCCGCTGAGCCTGCGCCTCCAGAGCCTGTGCTGCACAACGGGAGAGGCTGCGACAGTGAGAGGCCCACGTACCACAAAAATAAAATAAAATAAAATAAAATACAGGTACTAAAATTGTAGTCCATTTTGTGGATATGATCACAAGATTTCAGCTTGTAGTGAAATCAAGTCCTACGTTCCAGAGTTTTAAGAGAGTTATTACCTGGCATAGGGAATTACTGTAAGGATATTCTAGTGCTCTTCATTAGAAAAGAATTAATCTTAGAACTAGGAGGTAATTTAAAAATCAACTGGTCCAACATCCTCACTTTGCAAAACAAAGCAAGATCCCGTGGCTAGCTCATGGCAGAACTAAGGGTAGAATTTCCATCTCCCAGACCCATCATTATCCCACAGCATTAAGTTACTTAATTCTTTGTAACTACCAAGATTGGAAAGGAGTAGAGGGAGTGGAATTGTGTATTCTTCTCTGGATAAGTTCCATCTTCTTGATGAAGCTTCATACTTCTACCTGCATAAATGACCTACAGCATCAACATTTATTGTATCTACCTCATTCAAAACTCCATTCCTTGGTGAAGGGAGATACAGTCCTCCCTTGGTATCTACAGGGGATTGGTTCTACCCCTTCCCCTTGGATACCCAAATCTCCGCATGCTCAAGTCCCTTATATAAAATGGTGCAGTGTTTGCATATAACACATACACATCCTCCGATATACTTTAAATTTTTCCTTCCTGTTTTACTGAGGTATAATTGACATATATCACTACATAAGTTTAAGGTATACAGCATAATGATTTGATTTACCTACATTATGAAATGATTTTCACAGTATGTTTAGTGAACAGCCATCATTTCATATAGACACCAAAATAAAAAAATAGAAAAAAATTTTTTTTCTTTGTGATGAGAACTCTTAGGATTTACTCTCTTAATAACTTGCATGTATAAAATACAGCAATGTTAATTATATTTATCAGGTTGTACATAACATCCCTAGTACTTATTTATCTTATAACTGGAAGTTTGACATTTTGACTGCCTTCCTCTAATTTCCCCTCCCTAAACCCCCCACCTCTGGTAACCATAAATCTGATCTCTTTTTCTATGAGTTTGTTTGCTTGTTTGTTTTGAAGTATAATTGACCTACAGCACTACACTAGTTCCTGGTACACAGCAAAGTGATTTGATATTTCTATACATTTCAAAATGATCACCATGATGTCTAGTTATCATTTGTCACCATACAAAGATATTACATAATTATTGACTATATTCCCCCCACAGTCCATTTTGTACCTGTGACTCATTTATTTTGTATCTGGAAGTCTGTACCTCTTAATCTCCCTCACCTATTTCTCTCCTTCCGGATACCTTAAATCATCTCTAGATCATTAGAATACCTAATACAATGTAAATGCTATGTAAATAGTTGTAAATACAATGTAAATGCTACATAAATAGTTGTCTGCATAGGAAATTCAGGTTTTGCTTTTTGGAACTTTCTAGAATTTTTCTTTTTTTTGAATATTTTCCCACCCACTGTTGGTTGAATCCATGGATGCAGACCCATGGATACGGAGAATCACTGTACCAAAGAGTTAAATGACAGGGTTCTAGTCTTAACCTGCTTACAAATCAGTGAGAGAAAGTAGGAAAAAAAAAAGAAATCAAGGAAAAAAGAGCTACAAAGCTGACAAAAGCAGTCATTAACACTACAGGCAGGGTATGAGAGAAACCGCACAGTAGTTACTTCACATAAAATCTGTTTTCTGGGCAGCTTTCAAAGAAAGTCTAACACTGCTCTTTAACAAATGCTCCCCCTTTCTAGGCTGATCTGTATTATTGTAGGCAGTAATGAAATCATCTGCTTTCCAGCTAGACTTCATTAAAAAAATACTTATATATTTACAATCATTTGTGATTCTTAATTAATAAAATATAATTTTTGTAACAATAACAATGGTTTGTTAAACCATTTCCTGTAAACGCTTTCAAAAGATGGACCGCAACCCCTGGCCCAGTTTGCATTGCTATTAACAGTAACCTCTATGTTTTCAGAAAGTGCAATAACAAAGTCAACATTACATAAGCATAGAGTCCACCGCTGTACTATCAAGGCCTAGAATTTCAGGAGACTGGGAATTGAGCAAGCAGCAGTGTAATAGCTGTTGGGATGTTTTCTTGTGCTATAATCTCAGGCACAGCTTGTGTGTGCTCACAGTATCAGTGTAAGATGCCACTCCCCTTGCCGGACAAACTCAATGATTAATTCATGTTTCCTTTGCAGAATGTCAAAGGATGAATGTCATAAGTTTAAAAGTTATATCGGATATAAAAAAGACATTAAATAAAAAGTGTTTCCAAAATGTGAAATTCAAACATTTGGAGAGTTTGAAGTTTATCTAGCCAAAGCAGCTAGTGTCCCTAAGAAGATAAAGCATTATTAAGTAATAAGATGTATTTGTTGGATTTTATTGCTCCAGTTTTTCAATTCTGCTTAAATCATGAAGAAAGAATTCTGAGAAAAAAATTTTTTTGTGAGCCAAAGTTTAAGCAACTTAACCCAAACATATTTAAGAGAAATAAAGTCACAGAAGGAATTACAAGGAAATATGTTCTTTGAAATTTCAGTAATCATTAAAGTATAAAATGTTTCTACATTTTTCTATAAGAAGCTATACGATTATAGTTCAGCACTCTTACAGTTATATAAATATAAATACACACACAGTATTGTGGATGGACACAATTATATTGTACACAAGCAAATATGGTTAAACACTGAAATACATACTTCTAATCCATTATGTATTTTATGTTCTCAAATATCCTTGACTACAGATTAGAGTTTTGGCTTTTTAAATATCTCTAATATCAGGGTTATGTAAATAAACATGAATACAAGTTTCAAAGTGACATACATGGTACAAATCACTGCCAATTTAAGGCAAGATTACCATAGTGTGCAAGGCAAGATTTTGTAGACAGTTGGAGAAGGACTAAGAAGTAAATGTCAAATTACTATTTTTAATACAAATTAGAAACTCTCTTGTTCTCTGCTCTCTTCTTCCACTGAGAGACTACTGCTTATTAAAGATGTTACCAAAAACACTTAAAAGATATCCTGTTTTAGAAAAATGCAGTTTGAACAACCAAGAGTATTTAAAATATTGTATAAAATATTATCTAAGCTTTCATTCCCAAAGGGTTTAGTTCTTTCATCAGAATAAGATGTCACAACAAGTGTATATTCCACAAAGTTGCTGAATGCATTTGAAGAAGAGCAATTTTAGACCTTAGCATTTCTACAAAAGTACATAGGATCAACCAACTTTATAATGTGTACACTTTACACCTCTAACACAAAATACGCATGCTTCTTATAATGAACATATAATTATACTTCACATATTTATTAAAATAGAATTTGATAGTATAGTATTACCTGTAGGCCAACTGGGTTAAAAATTTTTTGATTATCTAGATAAGTCTTCTTATTTTACAGATATATAGATGAATTAAGATGTATACTACAATATTTACAATAATTAATAATAATTATTTAATAATAATTATTATTTAGGAATAGTGGGCATGAAAGCATTCACATTTTGAGCTTTGAGGCTCACTTCCAGCTCCCCTTCATATTATATGATGTCTACTAGTAGAATATTTTTACTTGAAAACCCATGTTCTTCTAAATGGTCAACATAGAAGAATAACACAAGATTAAAAAATAAATCCCCATTTTAAAATACTAAATTTCTGACATTATTTGTAAAGCATAAATTTTTGTTCGTAAGAAATAAATGTATTGTTTCTGCCTAGCCTTTTACACGACTTATTTTCTCTTCTATACACTATAATTGGAATAACCCAATTCTACACGTTGAATCCAAGTCCACAGTAGGGTGAGGGTTATCGTTAGTCTCTTGGGTTTGGTCTCTTTAATATCTAATAGTAGAAGTTGTGCTTTAATTAATGGCACACAGATCCTTCTCACAAAAGAGTGTAAGACCCAGTGCTTTTATAGTATTATAATCACCTTCACTACCTAACAGTAAGAAGGTCTAAACCATTATAATCCCACTCCTGATTTTTCAAAACCTGCAGCTTCCTTGCATGGTGATAGCATGGTTTAAGAATAGTTCCAACAGTAACTTCATGGCCAAGGATGGCTCTAGAAGTATTCTTAAGTAACCTGTAAGAACCCGGCTGAGGTCTTGTCAGTTGATCTGGGAAAAGCAGTGGTGGCATCCCAATGACAGATTGTCAGATTGTCATGTTAGATACCTTTCTGCAGTAAAAATCTCCATACACGGAAAATGTGCTGTATTTTAAAAATCACACAGTTTTAGGATGCATAATTTTTAGCTATGCTTATTATATACATGACAAAGTAAGTTTTAAATCATTTATTAAAAGGACATACACACTCTCTTTAAATATATTTTCTTTTGCAACAAATTAAATGCACAGTATTTTATTCCTAAAATATCCCAACTTTTATTTTGGGAAATACAAAATAATTAGTAATTTTAACTAAGGGAAGGTTACATCCAAAATAATAAATTCCTGTTCACACAGAGTTTATATACTACCAAAAATAATAAACTAATTTATACATAAATATGGAACATAACAGATGGCTATAAATGCCATGAAGATAAAGAAAGCAGGGAAATGGGAAAGTGAGGAGCTGGTGTTAAGATTTTAGATAAGGTGGGAAGATTAGGAAGATCAAGAAGGAAAAGAACAAAAAGAAGAAATCACACTGATTCCTGGAGGCTCTCAGCTATCACCTTGCTCTTATGGTATTAGAAACGTTTGAGCCTGAGATTTTCCTTCATGTCACCATGTGATCTTGCTGTAAAATGGGATAACAAGTACACTTTTCAAATTTTTGCAGCACATAATTGATTGCAAAAATATTATAGATAAATATCTGAAAAGAACACAGTGATTAAAGAAAATGCACCAGAAAGGAAATTAATGAGCTTCATTTAGCTTTGGACACCATCCTAGGTCATTTACACATATTAGTTAAAACTCATTATTTCCATTTATGGATAAGGAAATGGATACTTAAGAGGATTAAATGACTTCCTAACCTCAGAAAGACTATAAGGGGCAAAGGCAGGGTTTTGATTTGTGTCCCTGTCGCTCCAAAGCCCAATTCCTGCAGCTCCACCTTACTGACCCTCTGAAGATGAAACATAAGGCTCCATCCACCATCAGGTCAACTCTCTCAATCTTTAATATCTAGTATAATAACTTTAATGCTTTATGTTTCTGCCATGTGTTAAAATTCTTTAAAGCATGTTCCCTAATTACTTACTGCCACTCTTACAAAAGTTATGAAGTAGGTGTTATTCAGGAAAGGGAAGACAAAACAGTTATATGATCCTTATGTAACTTCATCTCATTGCTACTGAGAAAGATGGCACTAAATCTTAAGCTAGCAGACTCTGAATCCGTTTGTTTTTCTACTGTATCATACCGCTTTAAACTCTGAATTAGAAAAGTGAGGCAAAGGCTTTCCAAACTGGAGATGCAATTCTGTTTTTGTTTTTTTGTTTTTTTTTTTCTTGAGGTTGAACCTATGTAGTAACAAATACAAAAGAATTGAAAATCAAGTTCCCTCATTTTCTGATTTCATAAATAAATTTCAACTCTCTTTCATAAATAAGCTTATTTTACCCTTCATTTTGTTCCCTTGCCACATTCAAACAAATCAATTTCATCAATTCTAACATGGCAACATAAAAAGTTATATGTCAGACTTTATGCAATTCCACCAATGTTTTGGCATTTGCATAAAAATATGTATGATTCAGTTAATTGCTTATATTACCCATGATTATCTTAAAAGCAAATGTCATTATTAGCTATACATTATTTTTCCTCAGAATTCATCTATAGATATTATAGTCTGGGCACAATTATTTTTTTCATAGTATGATAACTGAATTTTAGATGTTCCAAAGATTAAGATTTAATAGCCTCCCAAGTTCCAGAAAGAAACTGCTCTTGTTTTATGATGAATATAAGGTAGCTTATTCTATATGGTGTCAATTTGAGTTACTTAGATAAAATCTTAGTTGCCAATAAATTTATGCCTCAGTCAATAAATCACTTGAGATGATGGAGTAACTTGGTAGCCCTGTTTTGTACACAACTAAAGAGAATGGATCAAGGACCAAGTTTGATTAACACCAACATGTGCTCCGTGGCAAACAACGAACCTCATTTGTCTTGAGAGGTATATTAGTTAACTTTTGTGGAAAATAATAAACACCAGAGGAATGATGTAAATCATTGGGAAATACGAAAGTCAGAAGCAAGTACTCAAAAGATCTTAAACCAATTTTTGGAATTGTTTGGCATCCTTCCATATACTCATATATTTTCATCAAGAGTTCATCTTTAACACTTCTTCCAGGTCTTCAGTAGTAGTGAATCACTTAATGTTCCTTAGACAGAAGACATACCCTACATCCAAAACACTAAAAGTTTATTCTTCATTGATACTTGAATTTTAAATCCCCTTTTTGGCAAAATCTGTAAAGTTCCAATCCTCAAATGACACTCCAAAGGGGTGATTTTTTTTTTAACATCTTTATTGGAGTATAATTGCTTTACAATGGTGTGTTCGTTTCTGCTTTATAACAAAGTGAATCAGCTATACATATATATATATATATTTGTTTTAGCAAGGAACATGCCCCTCACGTGGTTCTTCTGCCCTTTGCCCAGGACTTCTTAATCTCGAAATATTTGAAGCCTCCAATTTAGGAAAGGATCATAAACATTGCACGGATACAACAGAAAACTGGTAAAACGGCATATAGGAAGATACTTGATTACACAAAAACAAATTTTTTCTCCACAATAAATGAATTAGTGAGTTACCAAAATTCTCAAAGCCATTGAGATCAAGGTGATTGCCCAACCTTTGCCAAAGATGGTAACACGCAGGTTGCTGAAGGTGCAGAACATGCAGTTTACTGGGAGATCTCAAACTATCTAGCCAGTGAGTTCATCTACAGATGATAGCAAAAATTTCACCCATCTCTATACTTCAAGTTCTTTAAGTATACAGATCTATCACCACTATTCTTCCCATACCTAGCAAATGGTAGATGCCAGTTTAAAATTTCTTGACTAAATGGAAATTCTTAAATTCTTCAAATCATAGATCCAATCTTGTTACTCCTACTCAGGCTTAAATGTCTTCCCATTGGTCTTAGAATAAAAACCGACATTCTCAACAGAGTCTACAAGGACTTGCTGGTTTAGCACCCACCCACTTCTCCAGGCTTGTCGCACATGAAACTCCTACCATACTGTTGGTGCTAACCTAGATTCTTCCAGGACCTTGCAGACACCAGCCTCCCTCTCATAGACTAAAAACATATACGTTATATAATGACTTTTTTAATACTTCAAAATACAAATGTACAGAATTATCAAGAATTATAAAACAGGTTCTAAATCTCCAACCCAGATTAAATAGGCATTACCATTTTGCCAAAGTCATCTTTTTATCTAGCTCTTGAAATTAATAAAATAGGGCATAGCTCACTATCTCTCTTCATTCAGGGATCTGCTAAGAAAAGTCTTCCCTTACCACCCAATCTGAAGTGGCATCCCTCCCTAACTGTTCCATCTTCTTGTTTTGCTTCATTTTTCATAACATTTATTACTATCTAACATATATTTATTTGCCAAAATGTTTATTATCTGTTCCCCTGTTTAGAATGTAAGCTAAATAAATATCTTATTGTAGCCACAGGTTTACCCAACATATTTCATTTCCCCTCCATACCACCTCAGATACCAATAACAGTCTGAGGTCAGTGAGTATGTTTTCTATGTGTGACTTTTAACTTTTATAAGAATGTGTGTCTTCATAACAAAGATACTGCATAGCTCTCTTCCCTTTCTGTTTGCCCAGTTAACATTTATCCATCCTCCAAATGTCAACTGATGTGTTACTTCCTCAGACAGGCTTCCCCCACTACCCTGTTTATTCCTCTGCACTCCTTCCTCTCAGCAATTCTGACAGTTAACATTTTACTTTTGTTTGTGTGAATATTGAATAATCTGCCTCTCTCTGCCACTAAACTGTAAGTAAGCTCTGTGAGGTGGGGTCAATTCTTTGTTTTGCTTATCATCCCTGGCATGTAGTAAGTGCTCAGGAAACACTAGTGAATGAATGAATTGGGCTACAACATCATTCAGAGGAAATGATTCCTATCTGTACTCCCACACATAGAAACACATACTTATGAAAGCCCAGAATCAGTCATTTCCTTGGCCAGATTTTCCTTCTCCATTTTCCTGTAAATGAAGTTGGTTTCCCTAGCTAACTTGAAACAAGGATAAAAAGGGAACTATTTCTATTTGTCATACAGATATTTTTCCCTGCAATTTTTTATGATATGTCTGGAGAGTCTCCCATTCATCTCTGTGAACTGGCCAGTGCACATATTGTCTCATATTTTAAGACAAACAATTTTATTTCAACACATTCCAAAACTAGGAGTCACCAGATAATATTCAGACACCAAAGAGAAAACTACTTTGCACTATTTACTGATGTTTTGGTGAATCAAGTGGAAATATTTCACACAGCTGTCTCATGATTCTCAAAACATTCCATGTAAAATATGAGATCCAGTTCACCTAAGTTCCAGCTTGAAAGCTCATGTATTATTGGATCAAATGACACAGCATTTGTATTTTGAAACTGACCCTTTTCTTCCTCTGTCTCTTCCTTCTCACATTCTTTACAATGTGCACACACACACACCTTGATCAAGAATTTAGACTCAGACAATATGGAAATACTGTATTAGCATAGAGTCATTTCTGTTTAGTTTTACAAAAGAAACATACAAGTAAAATTCAAGAGAACAAAATTTTTTGACTGAGGACTCTAAAAATCTATTGCCATATTAAAGTGGATTTTAATAGAAATTTTCTCCAGGCTAAATAGAGCTCTTATAGCTAATTTCACTGAAGGCAAAGTTATATCTTCAGTTTATGACTAAGAAGACCAGAAAAGAAGTATGAATTATGTTATAAAAACTACCTTGAAACACTTACTTCTGTTAGATGTTCTGCAACCATATAAAGGCACAGCATGTTGATGAGATGAATAAAGAGTACTTACATTGCACCGATAATCAAGTCAATATGTGTTCTTTTAAATATGGGCAAAGACAAATAAACACAAAATATATATAACTTTGATGTATGATACATAATAATAATTCATGACAAAACCCCAGAATTTAGATATTTAGAGGCAATTTGCAAAAAAAAAACAAAAGTTTGTTTTCTCTGAAGTCATTAATGCAGTGATCATTT
>NW_028138459.1:0-23565 GCF_964270905.1 Leucopleurus acutus
TTTCACTTTCTCACTTACTACCAGTTGCATGATTACCTCTAGATTCCTCTATGGTCCTGCAAATGGCATCGTTTCGTTTTTTTCCTTGGTTAATATTCCATCTGTACATGTACCACTTCTTCTTTGTCCACTCATCTCTTGATGGACGTTTTGGTTGCTTCCATGTCTTGGCTATTGTAATACTTCTACAGTGCAGATTTGCCTGCCTGTGTCTTTCCAATTCTGTCTTCTTAGGATTGATCCACCAGGCCCACCCCCGAGTAATGGGCCTCGTGGATCATATAGTAGCTCAAGGTTTACCTTTTAAAGGCCCCTCCATTCTGTTCCCATTAGTGGCTCTTACCAGGTTACGTCCCACTTCAAATTGAGGGTATGCATTTCTCCAAAACCTCTTCAGCATTGAGTGTTTGTAATTTTTTTGCTGATGGTTATTCTGAGTGGTGTGAGCTGATACCTCTTTGTGGTTGGATTTGCATGTGTCTCATACTCCCTTGAAATGGAGCTTTCAGACATGTCCTTTTATTTTTCAAACTGTTATTACAGGTGACTTCTTCAAATTGTTTTTTTGAAGTATGTGCCACATTTTGAAAAATTTGGCCTTTACCTGCCTCAAGACATTTTAAGGGCAGGTTTCATTTGCATCCCTGCAGTACTTGTGCATATGAAGTGCCCCTTTGTACAGATTTCAAAGCTGCTGTTGCAGGTATCGGCCAGAGGATGGCAGCATTTCTGCATTTCTACCCACTGTGGTACCGAGAGAAACAGACCCTCCTGCCGGTGGTGTTCCTCAGTTATAAATTAGAGTGGAATATGCCCGGATAAACCCACCAAAGCTGATGTCTCCTTATTTTGTTTGTTTTTGAAATTTAATTTATATTTTTTAGTGGAGTAATATTCCATTCTGTACATGGACCACTTCTTCTTTGTGCATTCCTCTGTTGATGGACATTTTCGTTGCTTCCAAGTGTTGACTATGGTAAATATTGCTGGAGTGCAGTATTGCCAGCCTGTGACTTTTGATTCTCATTTTCTCAGGTGATAGGCCCAACTGTGGGTATGATTCATTGACTGGTAGCTCAGTGTTTACCTTTTCAAAGTACCTGCATTGTGTTTTCGTTAGTGGATCTTGCCACGTCCCAATTAACCCCGAGGGTACACATTTTTCCACAACGCATTCAGCATTTATTGTTTTTAGAATGTTTGCTCATGGCCATTCTGACTGGTGTGAGCTGATAGGTTTGTGTAATTTGGATTTGCATGTCTTTAATAATTCTTAATATTCAGCATTTTCCCACACCTTTCTCTTTTATTTAAAAAAAAGCGTGAGTACAATATACCTCTTGAAATTGTCTTCTTGGAAGGTTGCCCTCTTTTGAATTTTGTGGTCGATTTACGACCCCAGGGATTTTTTGAGGCCCGGTGTCCTTTACAGTGCTGCACATACTTTGAAGATTAAGTGACCATTACCTCTTGGTTTAAAGCTGCTGTTGTGTGAAACAGCCACAAGGCGGCAGCATTTCTCCTTTACCAAATCTGGTTAGCAGGGCAACAGAGCCTTAATGGAAGTCCTGTTCTAGGTTGAAAGTTAGAATGGAATGTGCCAGGAAAAATTCCTTTAAGTTTATGTCTCATTATTTCTTGTTCATAGTTTTAATTTAATTTTTATTTTTTATCGCAGCAAATTTGATTACAATGTTTTTTTTTGTTCTAGGTGTGCAAGATGTGGTTCTTTCACACATATACATATATCTATTCTTCTTTGGAACCTTTTCCCAGGTAGGTTATGATACAATGTTGAGTAGTCTTCTCTTGGTATTCCGTAGGTCTTTGGTGATTATATATTTCACATGTGTTTGTATATCTCTGTTAACCCCAATATCGTAATGTATCCAATCCTCACACCTTTCGATTTGGGGAACCATAAGTTTGTTCAATGAATCTGTGATTGCCTTTCTCTCTGGAAATATCTTCATTGGTATCAATTTGTAGGTAACACCTATAGGTGATATACGTTAGGTGTCTTTCACTTTCTCACTTACTACAAGTTGCATGATTATCTCTAGACTCATCTATGGTGCTGCAGATGGCATTGTTTCATTTTTTTCCCGAGCTAATATTCCATCTCTACATGTACCAGTTCTTCTTTGTCCACCCATCTGTTGATGGACTTTCGGTTGCTTCCATGTCTTGGCTATTGTAATACTGCTGCAGTACAGATTTGCCTGCCTGTGCCTTTCCAATTATGTCTTCTTATGTTATAGGCCCAGGAGTGGGCCTGCTGGATCATATAGTAGCTCAATGTTTACATTTTAAAGGCACCCCACTCTGTTCCCATTAGTGGCTCTTACCAGGTTACGTCCCACTTCAAATTAAGGGTATGCATTTCTCCATAACCTCTTCAGCATTGATCGTTTGTAGTTTCTTTCCTGATGGTTATTCTGAATGGTGTGAGCTGATACCTCTGTGTGGTTGGATTTGCATGTGTCTCATAATCCTTTGAAATTGAGCTTTCAGGCATGTCCTTTTATTTTTCAAACGGTTATTACAGCTTAGTTCTTCAAATGGTTCTCTTGAAATATGTGCCACATTTTGAAATACTTTGGCCTTTACCTCCCTCAAGACATGATGAGGGCAGGTTTCCTTTACAGCCCTACAGGACTTGTTCATATGAAGTGACAATTAGCATAGGTTTTAAAGCTGCTTTTGCAGGTAATGGCCAGAGGGTAGAGCATTTCATAATTCTATGAAATGTAACTGAACACACAATATATACTTTTTCTTTTAAATTTCCATTGTTACTTTTTTAAATTACAATTATATTTGAAGTTCGTTGTAACAAGTGAAATTTAAAGGAAAAGCTAATATTTTACTACTTGCCATCCTTTCCCATTTACTGAAACGACCAGCATAATGTGTAGATTTCTCATTTTATCCAGGTGTTCTATACATCTGGAACATCATGCTTCTCACTGTAGAAAAACAGATTTAGCTCTCACACTTTTTATAGGCTACATAACAGTCCATAGAACAAAAGTACCAACTATTTCAGACTTAGCTTTTTGAGGGACACTCAGGTTACTATCTGTTTTATTTTGTTGTTCTTTTTTTGGGGGGTGGTAGGAGTTTATTATTTATTTATTTTTGTTCTGTTGGGTCTGAGTTTCCGTGTGAGGGCTTTCTCTAGTTGTGGCGAGTGGGGGGCCACTCTTCATCTTGGTGCGTGTGCCTCTCACTATCGCGGCCTCTCTTGTTGCAGAGCACAGGCTCCAGATGCGAGGGCTCACTGGTTGTGGCTTGGTTGTGGCTTATGGGCCTAGTTGCTCCATGGCATGTGGGATCCTCCCAGACCAGGGCTCGAACCTGTGTCCCCTGCATTAGCAGGCAGATTCTCGACCACTGCACCACCAGGGAAGCCCCCTATTTTGTTGTTCTGCTAGTTTGTTTTAACCCAAGAAAATATATTTTTCAATACAGAAAAACAAAATTAAGCTAGGGGTAAGAATTAGGGTTTAGGGTAAGGTTTAGGGTTAGGATACGGGTTAGGATTATTGTACGGCTTATAGTATGGTTTAGGGTTAGGGTTATGGTATGGGTTAGTGTTAGGGTACAGGTTAGTGTGAGGGCTAGGGTTAGGTTTAGGATTAGGGTTTGCTTTAGGGTTAGGTAACGGGGACAGTTTAGGGTACAAGATAGTGTACGACAAAACTTTAAGGATAGCGTATGTGTTAGGGTACGTGTTAGTGTACGGGTTAGGAGTAGGGAACTGGTTAGGGTACGGGTTAGTGTTAGTGGACGGGTTAGGTTTAGGGAACGGTTTAGGGTAAGGCTTCAGGTGAGGGGTAGTGTTAGGGTTAGGGAATGGGGATAGTTTAGGGTACAGGTTAGTTTATGGCAACGGTTTAGGTTTCGTGTATGTGTTAGGGTATGGGTTAGTGTTAGTGTATGGATTAGTATTAGGGGACAGGTTAGGGGAAGGTTTCGGGTAAGGGTTAGTGTTATGGTACGGGGACGGTTTAGGGTAAAGGTTAGGGTACGACAAGAGTTTAGCTTTAGCGTAGGTGCTATGGTATGGGTGAGTGTTAGTGTACGGGTTAGGATTAGGGGACATCTTAGGGTAAGGCTTTGGGTTAGGGATAGTGTTAGGGTTAGGCTTAGGGAACGGGGACGGTTTAGGGTACAGGTTAGGGTATGCCAACGGGTTAGGGTGTGTGTTAATGTACGGGTTAGTGTATGGCTTAGGATTAGGGTATACGTTAGGATAAGAATTAGTGTAAGGCTTAGGGTTAGGGGCATGGTTAGGTTTCGTGTTAGGGAAAGGGTATGGATTAGGCTACATGTCAGGGTATGAGTTAGTGTTAGCGTATGGGTTAAGATTAGGGCACGGGTTAGCGTAAGGGTTAGGGAACGTGTACGGTTTAGATCACAGTTTCGAGTACAACAATGGGTTAGGGTATGTGTCAGGGGACAGGTTAGGATTAGGGTACATTTAGGGTAAGGGTTATAATTAGGGTATGGGTACGGTTTAGGATACCAGTTAGTGTATGACAATGGATTAGGGATCGGGTACGTGTCAGGGTACGGGTTAGGTTAAGTTTAGGTTAGTGTTAGGGAATGGCTACGCTTTAGGGTACGTATCAGGGTACCGGTTAGTGTACGGATTAGTATTAGTGTATGGGTCAGGCTAAGGGTTAGGGAACGGGTAGGGTTTACGGTACAGGTTAGGGTATGACAATGGATTAGGGTACAGGTTAGTGTTCGTGTACGGGTTAGGATAAGTTTAGGATTAGAGTTAGGGAACGGGTATGCTTTAGAGTACAGGTAAGGGTACGGGTGAGGGTTAGTGTACAGGTTAGGATTAGTTTAGGGATCAGGGTAAGGGTTACAGTTAGGGAACGGCTATGGATCAGGGTACAGGTTAGGGTACGGGTTAGGGTACAGATTAGGGTATGGTTTGGGTAAGAGTTAGGGTAAGGGTTTTTGGTTGGGTTTAGGGTTAAGGAACAGGTACGGTTTCGGGTACAGGTTAGGGGACGACAACGAGTTAGGCTTCGAGTACTTGTTAGGGTACGGGTTAGTGTCAGTGTAAGGATTCGGGTACCACTTAGGGTAAGGGTTAGAGTTCAGGTTCGGGAATGGGTAGGCTTTAGGGTACGACAACAGGTCAGGCATAGGGTACGTGTCAGGGTACAGATTAGTGTCAGTCTATGGGTTAGCGTAAGGTGTAGGGTTCTGCTTAGGATTAGGGTACAACAAAGGATTTGGGCTAGGGTAGCTGTTAGGGGATGGGGTAGTATTCGTATATTGGTTAGGATTAGGGTATGGGTTAGGGTAAAGGTTAGGTTGAGGGTACAGGTTAGGGAATGGGTATGGTTTATGGTCCAGTGGAGGGTTCGACACCGGGTTCGTGTTGGGGTATGTGTTAGGTCCAGGTTAGTGTTAGTGTTAGTGTATGGGTTCGATTTAGGGTACGAGTAATGGTTAGGGTAGATATTAGGGTATGGGTTAGTGTTATTGTACAGGTTAGGGTACGTGTTAACTTACGTGTTAGTGGACGGTTCAGGATTAGGGGACGGGTTAGGATGTGGGTTAGGGAACGGGCACGGTGTAGGGTCCGGTTTAGGGTACGACAATGGGTTAGGATTAGGGTCCGATTTAGGCTACGGGTTAGTGTTAGTGTGTGGGTTAGGGTTAAGGTAAGGGTTCCGGTTAGGGAATGGGTCCGGTTTCAGGTAGAGATTAGGGTATGGGTTAGGATTAGGGTACAGTTTGGGAAAGGGTAAGGGGTAGGGTTAGGATTAGGGAATGGGCAGAGTTTAGGGTACGGGTTAGTTGTGGTGTACAGATTAGGATTAGTGCACGGGCAAGGGTTAGGAATCGGGTTAGGCTTAGGGTACTTATTAGGGTACAGATTAGCATTAGTGTACGGCTTAGGAGTAGGGTATGGTTCGGGGAAGGGGAAGGGTTATAGTTAGGGTACGGGTTAGGGATCAGGCTTGGTTTAGGGTACATGTTAGTGTTAGTGTATGAATTAGTATTAGGGTACAGGTTGCGGTAAGGATTAGGGTAAGGGTGAGGATGAGGATGAGGGAACGGGTATGGTGTAGGGTCCAGTTTAGGGGATGACAACGGGTTAGGGTACGGGTTAGGATGAGAGTAGGGGTTAGCATAAGGTTTGGGCGGGGGGGGCGGCCCTTTGCTGAACATGCAAAGAACACATGGAAATAACACTTTGGGCCTCGTGTTCTCTTACAGGTGTTGGACCAGAGTGCACTTTCAACTGAAGCTCAAGAAGAAGTGTACAAACTGTATCCTAATGCCCGGAGGGCTCACCTGAAAACAGGAGGCAATTTCCCTTACCTGCGCAGCAGTGCAGAGGTGAATCTCTATGTACAGGTAGGTCCTAGGCTGGATCCCAGAGCACTTTGCACACACAATCTGGTTGGAAACATAAAGGGTTGTTTGATTTTCTGGTCGTCGAGGAAGAGAACTACAGAATTCTCTGTAGGCATGAAGCATTGACTTGATACATTGCTCCACACTAGTAACTTACAGGAGGATTCAAGCCTATTAGAGCCACCTGAGGGACTCTCTGCCCACTATCCCTTTGCTAAGAACCACAGGCCTGAACTCACACACTGAAGCAGCCGTTTGGTACAATGGGACCTTGGCTCCTGGACACAATGCATGCCGCCAGAGCAGGACACCAGACTTCAATGGAGTCCATCTGAACCCCACGAAGGGACTTCTCGGTCTACTTTTCATGCATTCAAACACACGCACCCAAACAAACTCTACTTCTTCTAATACCTGCCTAAATGGATATTAGAATCGTTGGTGAGAAATGGTGGCTTTGCAATTTGGCAAGTAGTATCAAGACCCTGAGAAAACCAGTACGGGTCAGTGTCGTTAGCGTACGTGTTCGGATAAATGGACGGCTTAGGGTAAGGCTTCGGGTAAGTGTGTGGGCTAGGGTGAGGGTGAGGGAACGGGGACGCTTTAGGGTCCGCGTTAGGGTACGACAGAGGTGTAGGGTGAGAGTACGTGTCAGGGGACGGCTTAGGATTGGGGCAGGGTTAGGCTTACGAAGGGGGACTGTGGAGGGTCCAGGTTGGGGTACGACAGAGGTGTAGGTTGAGAGTACGTGTCAGGGACGGCTTAGGATTGGGGCAGGGTAAAGTTTAGGAAAGGGGACTGTGGAGGGTCCATGTTAGAGTACGTGTCAGGGGACGGCTTAGGATTGGGGCAGTGTCCGGCTTAGGAAGGGGGACTGTGGAGGGTCCATGTTAGAGTAGGTGTCAGGGGTCGGCTTAGGACTGGGGCAGGGTTAGGCTTAGGAACGGGGACTGTGGAGGGTCCGGGTTAGGGTAAGACAGAGGTGTAGGTTGAGAGTACGTGTCAGGGATGGCTTAGGATTGGGGCAGTGTCCGGCTTAGGAAGGGGGACTGTTGAGGGTCCGGCTTAGGGTACGGGTTAGTGTACGGGTTAGGAGTAGGGAACTGGTTAGTGTAGGTGTTAGTGTACGGGTTAAGATTAGGGGACTTGTTACGGTCAGGCTTCGGGTAAGGGTTAAGTTTAGGGTTAAGGATCTGGGATGGTGTAGGTACAGTGTAGCGTACTTCAACCGTTTAGTGTTAGCGTACTTGTTAGGGTACGGGTTAGTGTTAGTGGACGGGTTAGGTTTAGGGAACGGTTTAGGGTAAGGCTTCAGGTGAGGGGTAGTGTTAGGGTTAGGGAATGGGGATGGTTTAGGGTACAGTTTAGTTTATGGCAACGGTTTAGGTTTCGCGTATGTGTTAGGGTATGGGTTAGTGTTAGTGTATGGATTAGTATTAGGGGACAGGTTAGGGGAAGGTTTCGGGTAAGGGTTAGTGTTATGGTACGGGGACGGTTTAGGGTAAAGGTTAGGGTACGACAAGAGTTTAGCTTTAGCGTAGGTGCTATGGTATGGGTGAGTGTTAGTGTACGGGTTAGGATTAGGGGACATCTTAGGGTAAGGCTTTGGGTTAGGGATAGTGTTAGGGTTAGGCTTAGGGAACGGGGACGGTTTAGGGTACAGGTTAGGGTACGCCAACGGGTTAGGGTGTGTGTTAATGTACGGGTTAGTGTATGGCTTAGGATTAGGGTATACGTTAGGATAAGAGTTAGTGTAAGTCTTAGGGTTAGGGGCATGGTTAGGTTTCGTGTTAGGGAAAGGGTATGGATTAGGCTACGTGTCAGGGTATGAGTTAGTGTTAGCATATGGGTTAAGATTAGGGCACGGGTTAGCGTAAGGGTTAGGGAACGTGTACGGTTTAGATCACAGTTTCGAGTACAACAACGGGTTAGGGTATGTGTCAGGGGACAGGTTAGGATTAGGGTGCATTTAGGGTAAGGGTTATAATTAGGGTATGGGTACGGTTTAGGATACCAGTTAGTGTATGACAATGGGTTAGGGATCGGGTACGTGTCAGGGTACGGGTTAGGTTAAGTTTAGGTTAGTGTTAGGGAACGGCTACGCTTTAGGGTACGTATCAGGGTACCGGTTAGTGTACGGATTAGTATTAGTGTATGGGTCAGGCTAAGGGTTAGGGAACGGGTAGGGTTTACGGTACAGGTTAGGGTATGACAATGGATTAGGGTACAGGTTAGTGTTCGTGTACGGGTTAGGATAAGTTTAGGATTAGAGTTAGGGAACGAGTATGCTTTAGAGTACAGGTAAGGGTACGGGTGAGGGTTAGTGTACAGGTTAGGATTAGTTTAGGGATCAGGGTAAGGGTTATAGTTAGGGAACGGCTATGGATCAGGGTACAGGTTAGGGTACGGGTTAGGGTACAGATTAGGATTAGGGTATGGTTTGGGTAAGAGTTAGGGTAAGGGTTTTTGGTTGGCTTTAGGGTTAAGGAACAGGTACGGTTTCAGGTACAGGTTAGAGGACGACAACGAGTTAGGCTTCGAGTACTTGTTAGGGTACGGGTTAGTGTCAGTGTAAGGATTCGGGTACCACTTAGGGTAAGGGTTAGAGTTCGGGTTCGGGAATGGGTACGCTTTAGGGTACGACAACAGGTCAGGCATAGGGTACGTGTCAGGGTACAGATTAGTGTCAGTCTATGGGTTAGCGTAAGGTGTAGGGTTCTGCTTAGGATTAGGGTACAACAAGGGATTTGGGCTAGGGTAGCTGTTAGGGGATGGGGTAGTATTCGTATATTGGTTAGGATTAGGGTATGGGTTAGGGTAAAGGTTAGGTTGAGGGTACAGGTTAGGGAACGGGTATGGTTTATGGTCCAGTGGAGGGTTCGACACCGGGTTCGTGTTGGGGTATGTGTTAGGTCCAGGTTAGTGTTAGTGTTAGTGTATGGGTTCGATTTAGGGTACGAGTAAGGGTTAGGGTAGATATTAGGGTATGGGTTAGTGTTATTGTACAGGTTAGGGTACGTGTTAACTTACGTGTTAGTGGACGGTTCAGGATTAGGGGACGGGTTAGGATGTGGGTTAGGGAACGGGCACGGTGTAGGGTCCGGTTTAGGGTACGACAATGGGTTAGGATTAGGGTCCGATTTAGGCTACGGGTTAGTGTTAGTGTGTGGGTTAGGGTTAAGGTAAGGGTTCCGGTTAGGGAATGGGTCCGGTTTCAGGTAGAGATTAGGGTATGGGTTAGGATTAGGGTACAGTTTGGGAAAGGGTAAGGGGTAGGGTTAGGATTAGGGAATGGGCAGAGTTTAGGGTACGGGTTAGTTGTGGTGTACAGATTAGGATTAGTGCACGGGCAAGGGTTAGGAATCGGGTTAGGCTTAGGGTACTTATTAGGGTACAGATTAGCATTAGTGTACGGCTTAGGAGTAGGGTATGGTTCAGGGAAGGGGAAGGGTTATAGTGGAAGGGTTATAGTTAGGGTACGGGTTAGGGATCAGGCTTGGTTTAGGGTACATGTTAGTGTTAGTGTATGAATTAGTATTAGGGTACAGGTTGCGGTAAGGATTAGGGTAAGGGTGAGGATGAGGATGAGGGAACGGGTATGGTGTAGGGTCCAGTTTAGGGGATGACAACGGGTTAGGGTACGGGTTAGGATGAGAGTAGGGGTTAGCGTAAGGTTTGGGCGGGGGGGGCGGCCCTTTGCTGAACATGCAAAGAACACATGGAAATAACACTTTGGGCCTCGTGTTCTCTTACAGGTGTTGGACCAGAGTGCACTTTCAACTGAAGCTCAAGAAGAAGTGTACAAACTGTATCCTAATGCCCGGAGGGCTCACCTGAAAACAGGAGGCAATTTCCCTTACCTGCGCAGCAGTGCAGAGGTGAATCTCTATGTACAGGTAGGTCCTAGGCTGGATCCCAGAGCACTTTGCACACACAATCTGGTTGGAAACATAAAGGGTTGTTTGATTTTCTGGTCGTCGAGGAAGAGAACTACAGAATTCTCTGTAGGCATGAAGCATTGACTTGATACATTGCTCCACACTAGTAACTTACAGGAGGATTCAAGCCTATTAGAGCCACCTGAGGGACTCTCTGCCCACTATCCCTTTGCTAAGAACCACAGGCCTGAACTCACACACTGAAGCAGCCGTTTGGTACAATGGGACCTTGGCTCCTGGACACAATGCATGCCGCCAGAGCAGGACACCAGACTTCAATGGAGTCCATCTGAACCCCACGAAGGGACTTCTCGGTCTACTTTTCATGCATTCAAACACACGCACCCAAACAAACTCTACTTCTTCTAATACCTGCCTAAATGGATATTAGAATAGTTGGTGAGAAATGGTGGCTTTGCAATTTGGCAAGTAGTATCAAGACCCTGAGAAAACCAGTACGGGTCAGTGTCGTTAGCGTACGTGTTCGGATAAATGGACGGCTTAGGGTAAGGCTTCGGGTAAGTGTGTGGGCTAGGGTGAGGGTGAGGGAACGGGGACGCTTTAGGGTCCGCGTTAGGGTACGACAGAGGTGTAGGGTGAGAGTACGTGTCAGGGGACGGCTTAGGATTGGGGCAGGGTTAGGCTTACGAAGGGGGACTGTGGAGGGTCCGGGTTGGGGTACGACAGAGGTGTAGGTTGAGAGTACGTGTCAGGGACGGCTTAGGATTGGGGCAGGGTAAAGTTTAGGAAAGGGGACTGTGGAGGGTCCATGTTAGAGTACGTGTCAGGGGACGGCTTAGGATTGGGGCAGTGTCCGGCTTAGGAAGGGGGACTGTGGAGGGTCCATGTTAGAGTAGGTGTCAGGGGTCGGCTTAGGACTGGGGCAGGGTTAGGCTTAGGAACGGGGACTGTGGAGGGTCCGGGTTAGGGTAAGACAGAGGTGTAGGTTGAGAGTACGTGTCAGGGATGGCTTAGGATTGGGGCAGTGTCCGGCTTAGGAAGGGGGACTGTTGAGGGTCCGGCTTAGGGTACGGGTTAGTGTACGGGTTAGGAGTAGGGAACTGGTTAGTGTAGGTGTTAGTGTACGGGTTAAGATTAGGGGACTTGTTACGGTCAGGCTTCGGGTAAGGGTTAAGTTTAGGGTTAAGGATCTGGGATGGTGTAGGTACAGTGTAGCGTACTTCAACCGTTTAGTGTTAGCGTACTTGTTAGGGTACGGGTTAGTGTTAGTGGACGGGTTAGGTTTAGGGAACGGTTTAGGGTAAGGCTTCAGGTGAGGGGTAGTGTTAGGGTTAGGGAATGGGGATGGTTTAGGGTACAGGTTAGTTTATGGCAACGGTTTAGGTTTCGCGTATGTGTTAGGGTATGGGTTAGTGTTAGTGTATGGATTAGTATTAGGGGACAGGTTAGGGGAAGGTCTCGGGTAAGGGTTAGTGTTATGGTACGGGGACGGTTTAGGGTAAAGGTTAGGGTACGACAAGAGTTTAGCTTTAGCGTAGGTGCTATGGTATGGGTGAGTGTTAGTGTACGGGTTAGGATTAGGGGACATCTTAGGGTAAGGCTTTGGGTTAGGGATAGTGTTAGGGTTAGGCTTAGGGAACGGGGACGGTTTAGGGTACAGGTTAGGGTACGCCAACGGGTTAGGGTGTGTGTTAATGTACGGGTTAGTGTATGGCTTAGGATTAGGGTATACGTTAGGATAAGAGTTAGTGTAAGTCTTAGGGTTAGGGGCATGGTTAGGTTTCGTGTTAGGGAAAGGGTATGGATTAGGCTACGTGTCAGGGTATGAGTTAGTGTTAGCATATGGGTTAAGATTAGGGCACGGGTTAGCGTAAGGGTTAGGGAATGTGTACGGTTTAGATCACAGTTTCGAGTACAACAACGGGTTAGGGTATGTGTCAGGGGACAGGTTAGGATTAGGGTGCATTTAGGGTAAGGGTTATAATTAGGGTATGGGTACGGTTTAGGATACCAGTTAGTGTATGACAATGGGTTAGGGATCGGGTACGTGTCAGGGTACGGGTTAGGTTAAGTTTAGGTTAGTGTTAGGGAACGGCTACGCTTTAGGGTACGTATCAGGGTACCGGTTAGTGTACGGATTAGTATTAGTGTATGGGTCAGGCTAAGGGTTAGGGAACGGGTAGGGTTTACGGTACAGGTTAGGGTATGACAATGGATTAGGGTACAGGTTAGTGTTCGTTTACGGGTTAGGATAAGTTTAGGATTAGAGTTAGGGAACGAGTATGCTTTAGAGTACAGGTAAGGGTACGGGTGAGGGTTAGTGTACAGGTTAGGATTAGTTTAGGGATCAGGGTAAGGGTTATAGTTAGGGAACGGCTATGGATCAGGGTACAGGTTAGGGTACGGGTTAGGGTACAGATTAGGATTAGGGTATGGTTTGGGTAAGAGTTAGGGTAAGGGTTTTTGGTTGGCTTTAGGGTTAAGGAACAGGTACGGTTTCAGGTACAGGTTAGAGGACGACAACGAGTTAGGCTTCGAGTACTTGTTAGGGTACGGGTTAGTGTCAGTGTAAGGATTCGGGTACCACTTAGGGTAAGGGTTAGAGTTCGGGTTCGGGAATGGGTACGCTTTAGGGTACGACAACAGGTCAGGCATAGGGTACGTGTCAGGGTACAGATTAGTGTCAGTCTATGGGTTAGCGTAAGGTGTAGGGTTCTGCTTAGGATTAGGGTACAACAAGGGATTTGAGCTAGGGTAGCTGTTAGGGGATGGGGTAGTATTCGTATATTGGTTAGGATTAGGGTATGGGTTAGGGTAAAGGTTAGGTTGAGGGTACAGGTTAGGGAACGGGTATGGTTTATGGTCCAGTGGAGGGTTCGACACCGGGTTCGTGTTGGGGTATGTGTTAGGTCCAGGTTAGTGTTAGTGTTAGTGTATGGGTTCGATTTAGGGTACGAGTAAGGGTTAGGGTAGATATTAGGGTATGGGTTAGTGTTATTGTACAGGTTAGGGTACGTGTTAACTTACGTGTTAGTGGACGGTTCAGGATTAGGGGACGGGTTAGGATGTGGGTTAGGGAACGGGCACGGTGTAGGGTCCAGTTTAGGGTACGACAATGGGTTAGGATTAGGGTCCGATTTAGGCTACGGGTTAGTGTTAGTGTGTGGGTTAGGGTTAAGGTAAGGGTTCCGGTTAGGGAATGGGTCCGGTTTCAGGTAGAGATTAGGGTATGGGTTAGGATTAGGGTACAGTTTGGGAAAGGGTAAGGGGTAGGGTTAGGATTAGGGAATGGGCAGAGTTTAGGGTACGGGTTAGTTGTGGTGTACAGATTAGGATTAGTGCACGGGCAAGGGTTAGGAATCGGGTTAGGCTTAGGGTACTTATTAGGGTACAGATTAGCATTAGTGTACGGCTTAGGAGTAGGGTATGGTTCAGGGAAGGGGAAGGGTTATAGTGGAAGGGTTATAGTTAGGGTACGGGTTAGGGATCAGGCTTGGTTTAGGGTACATGTTAGTGTTAGTGTATGAATTAGTATTAGGGTACAGGTTGTGGTAAGGATTAGGGTAAGGGTGAGGATGAGGATGAGGGAACGGGTATGGTGTAGGGTCCAGTTTAGGGGATGACAACGGGTTAGGGTACGGGTTAGGATGAGAGTAGGGGTTAGCATAAGGTTTGGGCGGGGGGGGCGGCCCTTTGCTGAACATGCAAAGAACACATGGAAATAACACTTTGGGCCTCGTGTTCTCTTACAGGTGTTGGACCAGAGTGCACTTTCAACTGAAGCTCAAGAAGAAGTGTACAAACTGTATCCTAATGCCCGGAGGGCTCACCTGAAAACAGGAGGCAATTTCCCTTACCTGCGCAGCAGTGCAGAGGTGAATCTCTATGTACAGGTAGGTCCTAGGCTGGATCCCAGAGCACTTTGCACACACAATCTGGTTGGAAACATAAAGGGTTGTTTGATTTTCTGGTCGTCGAGGAAGAGAACTACAGAATTCTCTGTAGGCATGAAGCATTGACTTGATACATTGCTCCACACTAGTAACTTACAGGAGGATTCAAGCCTATTAGAGCCACCTGAGGGACTCTCTGCCCACTATCCCTTTGCTAAGAACCACAGGCCTGAACTCACACACTGAAGCAGCCGTTTGGTACAATGGGACCTTGGCTCCTGGACACAATGCATGCCGCCAGAGCAGGACACCAGACTTCAATGGAGTCCATCTGAACCCCACGAAGGGACTTCTCGGTCTACTTTTCATGCATTCAAACACACGCACCCAAACAAACTCTACTTCTTCTAATACCTGCCTAAATGGATATTAGAATAGTTGGTGAGAAATGGTGGCTTTGCAATTTGGCAAGTAGTATCAAGACCCTGAGAAAACCAGTACGGGTCAGTGTCGTTAGCGTACGTGTTCGGATAAATGGACGGCTTAGGGTAAGGCTTCGGGTAAGTGTGTGGGCTAGGGTGAGGGTGAGGGAACGGGGACGCTTTAGGGTCCGCGTTAGGGTACGACAGAGGTGTAGGGTGAGAGTACGTGTCAGGGGACGGCTTAGGATTGGGGCAGGGTTAGGCTTACGAAGGGGGACTGTGGAGGGTCCAGGTTGGGGTACGACAGAGGTGTAGGTTGAGAGTACGTGTCAGGGACGGCTTAGGATTGGGGCAGGGTAAAGTTTAGGAAAGGGGACTGTGGAGGGTCCATGTTAGAGTACGTGTCAGGGGACGGCTTAGGATTGGGGCAGTGTCCGGCTTAGGAAGGGGGACTGTGGAGGGTCCATGTTAGAGTAGGTGTCAGGGGTCGGCTTAGGACTGGGGCAGGGTTAGGCTTAGGAACGGGGACTGTGGAGGGTCCGGGTTAGGGTAAGACAGAGGTGTAGGTTGAGAGTACGTGTCAGGGATGGCTTAGGATTGGGGCAGTGTCCGGCTTAGGAAGGGGGACTGTTGAGGGTCCGGCTTAGGGTACGGGTTAGTGTACGGGTTAGGAGTAGGGAACTGGTTAGTGTAGGTGTTAGTGTACGGGTTAAGATTAGGGGACTTGTTACGGTCAGGCTTCGGGTAAGGGTTAAGTTTAGGGTTAAGGATCTGGGATGGTGTAGGTACAGTGTAGCGTACTTCAACCGTTTAGTGTTAGCGTACTTGTTAGGGTACGGGTTAGTGTTAGTGGACGGGTTAGGTTTAGGGAACGGTTTAGGGTAAGGCTTCAGGTGAGGGGTAGTGTTAGGGTTAGGGAATGGGGATGGTTTAGGGTACAGTTTAGTTTATGGCAACGGTTTAGGTTTCGCGTATGTGTTAGGGTATGGGTTAGTGTTAGTGTATGGATTAGTATTAGGGGACAGGTTAGGGGAAGGTTTCGGGTAAGGGTTAGTGTTATGGTACGGGGACGGTTTAGGGTAAAGGTTAGGGTACGACAAGAGTTTAGCTTTAGCGTAGGTGCTATGGTATGGGTGAGTGTTAGTGTACGGGTTAGGATTAGGGGACATCTTAGGGTAAGGCTTTGGGTTAGGGATAGTGTTAGGGTTAGGCTTAGGGAACGGGGACGGTTTAGGGTACAGGTTAGGGTACGCCAACGGGTTAGGGTGTGTGTTAATGTACGGGTTAGTGTATGGCTTAGGATTAGGGTATACGTTAGGATAAGAGTTAGTGTAAGTCTTAGGGTTAGGGGCATGGTTAGGTTTCGTGTTAGGGAAAGGGTATGGATTAGGCTACGTGTCAGGGTATGAGTTAGTGTTAGCATATGGGTTAAGATTAGGGCACGGGTTAGCGTAAGGGTTAGGGAACGTGTACGGTTTAGATCACAGTTTCGAGTACAACAACGGGTTAGGGTATGTGTCAGGGGACAGGTTAGGATTAGGGTGCATTTAGGGTAAGGGTTATAATTAGGGTATGGGTACGGTTTAGGATACCAGTTAGTGTATGACAATGGGTTAGGGATCGGGTACGTGTCAGGGTACGGGTTAGGTTAAGTTTAGGTTAGTGTTAGGGAACGGCTACGCTTTAGGGTACGTATCAGGGTACCGGTTAGTGTACGGATTAGTATTAGTGTATGGGTCAGGCTAAGGGTTAGGGAACGGGTAGGGTTTACGGTACAGGTTAGGGTATGACAATGGATTAGGGTACAGGTTAGTGTTCGTGTACGGGTTAGGATAAGTTTAGGATTAGAGTTAGGGAACGAGTATGCTTTAGAGTACAGGTAAGGGTACGGGTGAGGGTTAGTGTACAGGTTAGGATTAGTTTAGGGATCAGGGTAAGGGTTATAGTTAGGGAACGGCTATGGATCAGGGTACAGGTTAGGGTACGGGTTAGGGTACAGATTAGGATTAGGGTATGGTTTGGGTAAGAGTTAGGGTAAGGGTTTTTGGTTGGCTTTAGGGTTAAGGAACAGGTACGGTTTCAGGTACAGGTTAGAGGACGACAACGAGTTAGGCTTCGAGTACTTGTTAGGGTACGGGTTAGTGTCAGTGTAAGGATTCGGGTACCACTTAGGGTAAGGGTTAGAGTTCGGGTTCGGGAATGGGTACGCTTTAGGGTACGACAACAGGTCAGGCATAGGGTACGTGTCAGGGTACAGATTAGTGTCAGTCTATGGGTTAGCGTAAGGTGTAGGGTTCTGCTTAGGATTAGGGTACAACAAGGGATTTGAGCTAGGGTAGCTGTTAGGGGATGGGGTAGTATTCGTATATTGGTTAGGATTAGGGTATGGGTTAGGGTAAAGGTTAGGTTGAGGGTACAGGTTAGGGAACGGGTATGGTTTATGGTCCAGTGGAGGGTTCGACACCGGGTTCGTGTTGGGGTATGTGTTAGGTCCAGGTTAGTGTTAGTGTTAGTGTATGGGTTCGATTTAGGGTACGAGTAAGGGTTAGGGTAGATATTAGGGTATGGGTTAGTGTTATTGTACAGGTTAGGGTACGTGTTAACTTACGTGTTAGTGGACGGTTCAGGATTAGGGGACGGGTTAGGATGTGGGTTAGGGTACTGTTAGACTACGGGTTACTGTTGGTGTACGAATTAGTATTAGGGTACGGTTTAGGATGAGGGTTAGGGAATGGGCACAGTGTAGGGTCCGGTTTAGGGTACAACAATGGGTTAGGATTAGGGTACGATTTAGGCTACGGGTTAGTGTTAGTGTGTGGGTTAGGGTTAAGGTAAGGGTTCCGGTTAGGGAATGGGTCCGGTTTCAGGTACAGATTAGGGTATGGGTTAGGATTAGGGAATGGGCAGAGTTTAGGGTACGGGTTAGTTGTGGTGTACAGATTAGGATTAGTGTACGGGCAAGGGTTAGGAATCGGGTTAGGCTTAGGGTACTTATTAGGGTACAGATTAGCATTAGTGTACGGCTTAGGAGTAGGGTATGGTTCAGGGAAGGGGAAGGGTTATAGTGGAAGGGTTATAGTTAGGGTACGGGTTAGGGATCAGGCTTGGTTTAGGGTACATGTTAGTGTTAGTGTATGAATTAGTATTAGGGTACAGGTTGCGGTAAGGATTAGGGTAAGGGTGAGGATGAGGATGAGGGAACGGGTATGGTGTAGGGTCCAGTTTAGGGGACGACAACGGGTTAGGGTACGGGTTAGGATGAGAGTAGGGGTTAGCGTAAGGTTTGGGCGGGGGGGGGCGGCCCTTTGCTGAACATGCAAAGAACACATGGAAATAACACTTTGGGCCTCGTGTTCTCTTACAGGTGTTGGACCAGAGTGCACTTTCAACTGAAGCTCAAGAAGAAGTGTACAAACTGTATCCTAATGCCCGGAGGGCTCACCTGAAAACAGGAGGCAATTTCCCTTACCTGCGCAGCAGTGCAGAGGTGAATCTCTATGTACAGGTAGGTCCTAGGCTGGATCCCAGAGCACTTTGCACACACAATCTGGTTGGAAACATAAAGGGTTGTTTGATTTTCTGGTCGTCGAGGAAGAGAACTACAGAATTCTCTGTAGGCATGAAGCATTGACTTGATACATTGCTCCACACTAGTAACTTACAGGAGGATTCAAGCCTATTAGAGCCACCTGAGGGACTCTCTGCCCACTATCCCTTTGCTAAGAACCACAGGCCTGAACTCACACACTGAAGCAGCCGTTTGGTACAATGGGACCTTGGCTCCTGGACACAATGCATGCCGCCAGAGCAGGACACCAGACTTCAATGGAGTCCATCTGAACCCCACGAAGGGACTTCTCGGTCTACTTTTCATGCATTCAAACACACGCACCCAAACAAACTCTACTTCTTCTAATACCTGCCTAAATGGATATTAGAATAGTTGGTGAGAAATGGTGGCTTTGCAATTTGGCAAGTAGTATCAAGACCCTGAGAAAACCAGTACGGGTCAGTGTCGTTAGCGTACGTGTTCGGATAAATGGACGGCTTAGGGTAAGGCTTCGGGTAAGTGTGTGGGCTAGGGTGAGGGTGAGGGAACGGGGACGCTTTAGGGTCCGCGTTAGGGTACGACAGAGGTGTAGGGTGAGAGTACGTGTCAGGGGACGGCTTAGGATTGGGGCAGGGTTAGGCTTACGAAGGGGGACTGTGGAGGGTCCAGGTTGGGGTACGACAGAGGTGTAGGTTGAGAGTACGTGTCAGGGACGGCTTAGGATTGGGGCAGGGTAAAGTTTAGGAAAGGGGACTGTGGAGGGTCCATGTTAGAGTACGTGTCAGGGGACGGCTTAGGATTGGGGCAGTGTCCGGCTTAGGAAGGGGGACTGTGGAGGGTCCATGTTAGAGTAGGTGTCAGGGGTCGGCTTAGGACTGGGGCAGGGTTAGGCTTAGGAACGGGGACTGTGGAGGGTCCGGGTTAGGGTAAGACAGAGGTGTAGGTTGAGAGTACGTGTCAGGGATGGCTTAGGATTGGGGCAGTGTCCGGCTTAGGAAGGGGGACTGTTGAGGGTCCGGCTTAGGGTACGGGTTAGTGTACGGGTTAGGAGTAGGGAACTGGTTAGTGTAGGTGTTAGTGTACGGGTTAAGATTAGGGGACTTGTTACGGTCAGGCTTCGGGTAAGGGTTAAGTTTAGGGTTAAGGATCTGGGATGGTGTAGGTACAGTGTAGCGTACTTCAACCGTTTAGTGTTAGCGTACTTGTTAGGGTACGGGTTAGTGTTAGTGGACGGGTTAGGTTTAGGGAACGGTTTAGGGTAAGGCTTCAGGTGAGGGGTAGTGTTAGGGTTAGGGAATGGGGATGGTTTAGGGTACAGTTTAGTTTATGGCAACGGTTTAGGTTTCGCGTATGTGTTAGGGTATGGGTTAGTGTTAGTGTATGGATTAGTATTAGGGGACAGGTTAGGGGAAGGTTTCGGGTAAGGGTTAGTGTTATGGTACGGGGACGGTTTAGGGTAAAGGTTAGGGTACGACAAGAGTTTAGCTTTAGCGTAGGTGCTATGGTATGGGTGAGTGTTAGTGTACGGGTTAGGATTAGGGGACATCTTAGGGTAAGGCTTTGGGTTAGGGATAGTGTTAGGGTTAGGCTTAGGGAACGGGGACGGTTTAGGGTACAGGTTAGGGTACGCCAACGGGTTAGGGTGTGTGTTAATGTACGGGTTAGTGTATGGCTTAGGATTAGGGTATACGTTAGGATAAGAGTTAGTGTAAGTCTTAGGGTTAGGGGCATGGTTAGGTTTCGTGTTAGGGAAAGGGTATGGATTAGGCTACGTGTCAGGGTATGAGTTAGTGTTAGCATATGGGTTAAGATTAGGGCACGGGTTAGCGTAAGGGTTAGGGAACGTGTACGGTTTAGATCACAGTTTCGAGTACAACAACGGGTTAGGGTATGTGTCAGGGGACAGGTTAGGATTAGGGTGCATTTAGGGTAAGGGTTATAATTAGGGTATGGGTACGGTTTAGGATACCAGTTAGTGTATGACAATGGGTTAGGGATCGGGTACGTGTCAGGGTACGGGTTAGGTTAAGTTTAGGTTAGTGTTAGGGAACGGCTACGCTTTAGGGTACGTATCAGGGTACCGGTTAGTGTACGGATTAGTATTAGTGTATGGGTCAGGCTAAGGGTTAGGGAACGGGTAGGGTTTACGGTACAGGTTAGGGTATGACAATGGATTAGGGTACAGGTTAGTGTTCGTGTACGGGTTAGGATAAGTTTAGGATTAGAGTTAGGGAACGAGTATGCTTTAGAGTACAGGTAAGGGTACGGGTGAGGGTTAGTGTACAGGTTAGGATTAGTTTAGGGATCAGGGTAAGGGTTATAGTTAGGGAACGGCTATGGATCAGGGTACAGGTTAGGGTACGGGTTAGGGTACAGATTAGGATTAGGGTATGGTTTGGGTAAGAGTTAGGGTAAGGGTTTTTGGTTGGCTTTAGGGTTAAGGAACAGGTACGGTTTCAGGTACAGGTTAGAGGACGACAACGAGTTAGGCTTCGAGTACTTGTTAGGGTACGGGTTAGTGTCAGTGTAAGGATTCGGGTACCACTTAGGGTAAGGGTTAGAGTTCGGGTTCGGGAATGGGTACGCTTTAGGGTACGACAACAGGTCAGGCATAGGGTACGTGTCAGGGTACAGATTAGTGTCAGTCTATGGGTTAGCGTAAGGTGTAGGGTTCTGCTTAGGATTAGGGTACAACAAGGGATTTGAGCTAGGGTAGCTGTTAGGGGATGGGGTAGTATTCGTATATTGGTTAGGATTAGGGTATGGGTTAGGGTAAAGGTTAGGTTGAGGGTACAGGTTAGGGAACGGGTATGGTTTATGGTCCAGTGGAGGGTTCGACACCGGGTTCGTGTTGGGGTATGTGTTAGGTCCAGGTTAGTGTTAGTGTTAGTGTATGGGTTCGATTTAGGGTACGAGTAAGGGTTAGGGTAGATATTAGGGTATGGGTTAGTGTTATTGTACAGGTTAGGGTACGTGTTAACTTACGTGTTAGTGGACGGTTCAGGATTAGGGGACGGGTTAGGATGTGGGTTAGGGTACTGTTAGACTACGGGTTACTGTTGGTGTACGAATTAGTATTAGGGTACGGTTTAGGATGAGGGTTAGGGAATGGGCACAGTGTAGGGTCCGGTTTAGGGTACAACAATGGGTTAGGATTAGGGTACGATTTAGGCTACGGGTTAGTGTTAGTGTGTGGGTTAGGGTTAAGGTAAGGGTTCCGGTTAGGGAATGGGTCCGGTTTCAGGTACAGATTAGGGTATGGGTTAGGATTAGGGAATGGGCAGAGTTTAGGGTACGGGTTAGTTGTGGTGTACAGATTAGGATTAGTGTACAGGCAAGGGTTAGGAATCGGGTTAGGCTTAGGGTACTTATTAGGGTACAGATTAGCATTAGTGTACGGCTTAGGAGTAGGGTATGGTTCAGGGAAGGGGAAGGGTTATAGTGGAAGGGTTATAGTTAGGGTACGGGTTAGGGATCAGGCTTGGTTTAGGGTACATGTTAGTGTTAGTGTATGAATTAGTATTAGGGTACAGGTTGCGGTAAGGATTAGGGTAAGGGTGAGGATGAGGATGAGGGAACGGGTATGGTGTAGGGTCCAGTTTAGGGGACGACAACGGGTTAGGGTACGGGTTAGGATGAGAGTAGGGGTTAGCGTAAGGTTTGGGTGGGGGGGGGCGGCCCTTTGCTGAACATGCAAAGAACACATGGAAATAACACTTTGGGCCTCGTGTTCTCTTACAGGTGTTGGACCAGAGTGCACTTTCAACTGAAGCTCAAGAAGAAGTGTACAAACTGTATCCTAATGCCCGGAGGGCTCACCTGAAAACAGGAGGCAATTTCCCTTACCTGCGCAGCAGTGCAGAGGTGAATCTTTATGTACAGGTAGGTCCTAGGCTGGATCCCAGAGCACTTTGCACACACAATCTGGTTGGAAACATAAAGGGTTGTTTGATTTTCTGGTCGTCGAGGAAGAGAACTACAGAATTCTCTGTAGGCATGAAGCATTGACTTGATACATTGCTCCACACTAGTAACTTACAGGAGGATTCAAGCCTATTAGAGCCACCTGAGGGACTCTCTGCCCACTATCCCTTTGCTAAAGAACCACAGGCCTGAACTCACACACTGAAGCAGCCGTTTGGTACAATGGGACCTTGGCTCCTGGACACAATGCATGCCGCCAGAGCAGGACACCAGACTTCAATGGAGTCCATCTGAACCCCCACGAAGGGACTTCTCGGTCTACTTTTCATGCATTCAAACACACGCACCCAAACAAACTCTACTTCTTCTAATACCTGCCTAAATGGATATTAGAATAGTTGGTGAGAAATGGTGGCTTTGCAATTTGGCAAGTAGTATCAAGACCCTGAGAAAACCAGTACGGGTCAGTGTCGTTAGCGTACGTGTTCGGATAAATGGACGGCTTAGGGTAAGGCTTCGGGTAAGTGTGTGGGCTAGGGTGAGGGTGAGGGAACGGGGATGCTTCAGGGTCCGCGTTAGGGTACAACAGAGGTGTAGGGTGAGAGTACATCTTAGGATACAGGTTTGGGCAAGGATGGGGTTAGGGTCAAGGTTACAAAACGGGTACATGTCTTGAGGGCGCTGAAGTCCAAAGTATTTCAAAATGTGGCACATATTTCAAGAGAACCATTTGAAGAACTAAGCTGTAATAACCGTTTGAAAAATAAAAGGACATGTCTGAAAGCTCCATTTCAAGGGAGTATGAGACACATGCAAATCCAACCACAAAGAGGTATCAGCTCACACCACTCAGTATAAGCATCAGCAGAAAAATTACAAACGCTCAATGCTGAAGAGGTTTTGGAGAAATGCATACCCTCAATTTGAAGTGGGACGTAACCTGGTAAGAGCCACTAATGGGAACAGAATGGAGGGGCCTTTAAAAGGTAAACTTGAGCTACTATATGATCCATGAGGCCCACTTCTCGGGGGTGGGCCTGGTGGATCAATCCTAAGAAGACAGAATTGAAAGACACAGGCAGGCAAATCTGCACTGTAGAAGTATTACAATAGCCAAGACATGGAAGCAACCAAAACGTCCATCAAGAGATGAGTGGACAAAGAAGAAGTGGTACATGTACAGATGGAATATTTATTAACCAAGGAAAAACACGAAACGATGCCATTTGCAGGACCATAGAGGAATCTAGGGGTAATCATGCAACTGGTAGTAAGTGAGAAAGTGAAAGACACATATCCTGTCATATCACTTATGGGTGTTACCTAAAAATGGATACCAATGAAGATATTTCCAGAGAGAAAGGCAATCACAGATTCATTAAACCAACTTATGTTTCACCAAATAGAAAGGTGTGAGGATTGGATACATTACGATATTGGGGCTAACAGAGCTATACAAACACATGTGAAATATATAATCACCA
>NW_028138458.1:0-23165 GCF_964270905.1 Leucopleurus acutus
TGATGCCTACAGTACCTTGTGGAAAGGCTCGGGGTTACGGCTCTCCTCCTCCCTCTCTCGGTCCCATACCCTGGTGCTCTCAGCTGTTGTGGGAATGCTGAGTGAGAGACACTGCCTCTGTGCTGGACTCAGAAGGCTTCCTCCCTTTATGGCCATTCTGTTCGTCTCTTACGTCGAGGAGCAATGAGGGTGCGCACAGGTACTCTGAAATCAACTTAACTGATGACGGAGGATCCGGGGGAGCTGGTCTCTCGGGGGAAGGAGCCAAAAGGCCTGCCTTCTTAAGGTCTCCTTTAGAGCTCCCGGACACCCTGCCGTCTTAGGCCTAACAACTGCACATTGTGACGGCATGGAAACCCTGGGAACCCTAAGACACGGTGGTAGTTCGACTCGCAAGCTGGGTGCCAGGAACCTTCAAAGCACAGTGCGGTTTCATGTACGAAAGCGAGCCCAAGCGTCTGAGGCTGGTAGCCTTTCGCTTGAGAGGGTTGGTATCCTCGTGGGCCTGACGGCTACTTCCCTGTTTCCGGCACCCTCAGGAAACTCTTCAGAAGAGCCTTCAGAACCCGCGGAGAGAGAACAGAACAGCTGCGAAGTGGATGCACAGAACAGTCACCCCGATACCAGCCCCGGGGTCCCAAGCAACGATCCTTCCCCGGAGGGTACTTAACCCACCCAGGGATTCAAGCAGGGAGTTTGCCTTGTCCAACTCGCACAGGAGACTGGCATGAGATGTAGGGCTCATCTACTTGCGTTCACACTACGTGGCCCGGAGAAGTTCTCACGGAGCCGAATCCAGCACCCTTCCTCCACCACGTGTGTACACAAAGGAGCGCTGGGCAGTGGGTGTTCTCAGGCCAAGAGAGAAGTCCTTGTTCTGTGCTGCACCTGCTGGGTGGTTCAAAGGTTTTCTCACCTTCCTGCTCTGGAAGCTTTTCAGAGCTGAGGCTACGCCTGGGCTGCGAAAGCAGAGAGGCGTAGAGGCCTTTCACACTGAAGGCGCGGGCTTGTTTCCCATGGAGAAAGTGTACGTCGCCCCACCCCCACCCCCACCCCCACCCCACCCCACCCCACCCCAACCCACCCCCAGCTGGAGGCGTGCAGGTGGACACCATTTTGTCCTGCCTATGGAAAATACAAAGAGGCGTACGCGATTTGGGCTGTCTGGTGAAAGAATTTTGAATCGGCGGCACCCTGAGTACCTTTCCCGAAGTTTGCTTCCTAGCTGGTTAAACTCGGCATTCAGAGGCGAGATGAGAACAAACTTGCTCCGCGTGCGGCGAAGTGCCTTGATGCCCTGCCCTAAATGTTCGTGCTTCTGGCCAGCGTCACGCAAGTACTTTGACACGTAGGATTCTCACTTTTACTCCAAGCTGTCCCTGTTGGCTGAAGCAGTCGGCGTGTCTGCATCGCAGCCTGGGAGGCCGGGCGTTGGGGGAGTCTGCCAAGTGACTGGCCTCCATTTATAGCTAACTGAGAAACTGCGTCGAAGCTCTCGGGAGCCTCTTACAGGGAATGGTTGCAGTTCGGAATTGGAGACTGTGCTGGCAAACGTCAGCAGCTCCTCTCCCTCGGAGTGCTCTTGGTGTGCCGACTCCTAACAGCCACCACGGTCCCCAGCTCGTGAACGGTCCCCTTGCGAGCCGGCCTCGTCCGTGAAAGATCCACGTGAGGCTGATCTCCGACAGTCGGGCTCCACACCTTGAGCCTTTGGGACAGGGCAGTCCTGAGCCGATGTGCCCACCAGGGGACGCGACCAAAGTTTACGTGCCACAGGAAAGCGCATCAAGGCCTCGTGTTCTCTCCATGAAATGAACGTGAGCTTGAAGGGTGATGCGTCAGAGTGCACTGTGAACAGCTCGCTGGCACGCCTGTCTTTGCCCCCTCTCACGGTCTCACGCACCCGGGCTCAGTTCCGCGTAGGAATGCTGAGTGGGAGCGCCAGCCTCGCTTCTGGACTCTAAAGCCTTCCACCCCCTAATGGCAGGTTGTGTGTGTCTCTCACGTGGGGGGAGGAATGAGGTCGCCCACAGAGGTTCTGCCATGAAAGATCTAAAGACGCACGCTGCCGAGGAGCTTGTTCCTCATGGAGCGTCCCCCAAGGCCAGAATGCCGAAGGTCTCTTTCAAAGCTGCCGGACGCTCTGCCGTTCTAGGCCTGAGATACGGACCCTGTGACGGCACTGTAACCCCGCGAGATTCAGCAGACATCGCCAGTGCGAGTGGCAATCCGGAAGGAAGAACCTTCAAGGCGGAGTGTCCTTTCCTGCACAAAACTGCGCCCAGGTGGCTGAGGCAGGGAGCATTTTCCTTCACAGAACCGGCATCCTCGTATGCCTGTGGGTTACTCTAAAGAAACGACACTGTGCGCAACCTCTTCCGAAAAGGCCTTCGCAAGCGACTTGGAGACAACAGCAGCGCAGTGGAGGCACAGACCATTATCCTAGAGAGCAAGCAGCACAGTGTCTCTAGCAGCGATCGCTTCCCGGAGGACACTTAAGCCACACCGAGATTCCAGCAGGGAGTTTTGCCTTATAGCAGTACAAGTCACTCAAGAAAGAGGGATGAGGTGTAGGGCTAATCTACGTGCGCTCACGCTCTGGGTCCCCGAGAAGGTTTCACGGAGCAGAGTGCATCACCGACCGCTACCACGTGTGTGCACCAAAGAAGCCCGGTGCCGTGGGTGTTCTCAGGCCGACAGCGAAGACCTAGGTGTGTGCTGCACCCGCGCTCGGTGGTTCACACGTCGCGTGACCCTGTGCCTTGGGAAGATGTTCAGAGCGGGTGGCACCTGCGTGCTGCGAGCGCAAGAGGTGTAGAGTGTAGAGGCCTTCCACACTGGAGGAAGGGCTTGCATCTCATGGAGAAAATGTGTACGTCGCCCGGGAGATGGAGGCGCGCTCTTGACACCATTTCCTCTGCCCGTTTAAAACACAAGTGTTTGTACTCGAGCTGGGCTGCCTGGGGAAACACTTGGCAGTCCGCATCACCCTGAGCACCTTTCCTGAAGTTTGATTCGTAGCTGGGTAAACTCGGGCTTCAGAGGCTAGATGAGACCAAACGTGTTCAGCTTGTGGCGAAAGCCTTTGACCAGAGGCATATACGCTTGTGCTTGGGGGCGAGGGCTAGGCAAGAACGTTGACACACTGGGTTTTTATCTTTACCCTAAGCTGTCCCTTTTGGCTGCAGCAGGCGGTGTGTCCGAATCCCAGCCAGGGAAGCAGGCCGATGGGGGAGTCTGCCAGGCGACGGGCCTCCACTCTAGATAACCGCGAGAATGCATCAAGGCCTTCGGAAGCCACTTGAAATGAAAGGCTCCTCTTCGGATTAGAAGACTTTGCTAGCGGACTTCAGCAGCTCCTCTCCTTCAGGGTGCTTCCAGCTGTGAAGACTAGTGAAAGCCACCACGGTCCCCGGCTTTTGAACGGCTCTTTCCCGAGTTGGCTTCATCCGTGGAAGCGCCGAGGGGGCTGATCTCGACAAATCGGGCTGCGCACCCTGAGCCTCTGGGGTAGGGCAGTCCTGAGCCAGCCAGTGTGCCACCCAAGGAATGGAAAGCAAATTTTCCTTACCCACAGGAAGGCACACCGAGGCCCGGTGTGTTCTCTGTGAGATTTACGTGGGCTTGAAGGGTGATGCCTACAGTACCTTGTGGAAAGGCTCGGGGTTACGGCTCTCCTCCTCCCTCTCTCGGTCCCATACCCTGGTGCTCTCAGCTGTTGTGGGAATGCTGAGTGAGAGACACTGCCTCTGTGCTGGACTCAGAAGGCTTCCTCCCTTTATGGCCATTCTGTTCGTCTCTTACGTCGAGGAGCAATGAGGGTGCGCACAGGTACTCTGAAATCAACTTAACTGATGACGGAGGATCCGGGGGAGCTGGTCTCTCGGGGGAAGGAGCCAAAAGGCCTGCCTTCTTAAGGTCTCCTTTAGAGCTCCCGGACACCCTGCCGTCTTAGGCCTAACAACTGCACATTGTGACGGCATGGAAACCCTGGGAACCCTAAGACACGGTGGTAGTTCGACTCGCAAGCTGGGTGCCAGGAACCTTCAAAGCACAGTGCGGTTTCATGTACGAAAGCGAGCCCAAGCGTCTGAGGCTGGTAGCCTTTCGCTTGAGAGGGTTGGTATCCTCGTGGGCCTGACGGCTACTTCCCTGTTTCCGGCACCCTCAGGAAACTCTTCAGAAGAGCCTTCAGAACCCGCGGAGAGAGAACAGAACAGCTGCGAAGTGGATGCACAGAACAGTCACCCCGATACCAGCCCCGGGGTCCCAAGCAACGATCCTTCCCCGGAGGGTACTTAACCCACCCAGGGATTCAAGCAGGGAGTTTGCCTTGTCCAACTCGCACAGGAGACTGGCATGAGATGTAGGGCTCATCTACTTGCGTTCACACTACGTGGCCCGGAGAAGTTCTCACGGAGCCGAATCCAGCACCCTTCCTCCACCACGTGTGTACACAAAGGAGCGCTGGGCAGTGGGTGTTCTCAGGCCAAGAGAGAAGTCCTTGTTCTGTGCTGCACCTGCTGGGTGGTTCAAAGGTTTTCTCACCTTCCTGCTCTGGAAGCTTTTCAGAGCTGAGGCTACGCCTGGGCTGCGAAAGCAGAGAGGCGTAGAGGCCTTTCACACTGAAGGCGCGGGCTTGTTTCCCATGGAGAAAGTGTACGTCGCCCCACCCCCACCCCCACCCCCACCCCACCCCACCCCACCCCAACCCACCCCCAGCTGGAGGCGTGCAGGTGGACACCATTTTGTCCTGCCCATGGAAAATACAAAGAGGCGTACGCGATTTGGGCTGTCTGGTGAAAGAATTTTGAATCGGCGGCACCCTGAGTACCTTTCCCGAAGTTTGCTTCCTAGCTGGTTAAACTCGGCATTCAGAGGCGAGATGAGAACAAACTTGCTCCGCGTGCGGCGAAGTGCCTTGATGCCCTGCCCTAAATGTTCGTGCTTCTGGCCAGCGTCACGCAAGTACTTTGACACGTAGGATTCTCACTTTTACTCCAAGCTGTCCCTGTTGGCTGAAGCAGTCGGCGTGTCTGCATCGCAGCCTGGGAGGCCGGGTGTTGGGGGAGTCTGCCAAGTGACTGGCCTCCATTTATAGCTAACTGAGAAACTGTGTCGAAGCTCTCGGGAGCCTCTTACAGGGAATGGTTGCAGTTCGGAATTGGAGACTGTGCTGGCAAACGTCAGCAGCTCCTCTCCCTCGGAGTGCTCTTGGTGTGCCGACTCCTAACAGCCACCACGGTCCCCAGCTCGTGAACGGTCCCCTTGCGAGCCGGCCTCGTCCGTGAAAGATCCACGTGAGGCTGATCTCCGACAGTCGGGCTCCACACCTTGAGCCTTTGGGACAGGGCAGTCCTGAGCCGATGTGCCCACCAGGGGACGCGACCAAAGTTTACGTGCCACAGGAAAGCGCATCAAGGCCTCGTGTTCTCTCCATGAAATGAACGTGAGCTTGAAGGGTGATGCGTCAGAGTGCACTGTGAACAGCTCGCTGGCACGCCTGTCTTTGCCCCCTCTCACGGTCTCACGCACCCGGGCTCAGTTCCGCGTAGGAATGCTGAGTGGGAGCGCCAGCCTCGCTTCTGGACTCTAAAGCCTTCCACCCCCTAATGGCAGGTTGTGTGTGTCTCTCACGTGGGGGGAGGAATGAGGTCGCCCACAGAGGTTCTGCCATGAAAGATCTAAAGACGCACGCTGCCGAGGAGCTTGTTCCTCATGGAGCGTCCCCCAAGGCCAGAATGCCGAAGGTCTCTTTCAAAGCTGCCGGACGCTCTGCCGTTCTAGGCCTGAGATACGGACCCTGTGACGGCACTGTAACCCCGCGAGATTCAGCAGACATCGCCAGTGCGAGTGGCAATCCGGAAGGAAGAACCTTCAAGGCGGAGTGTCCTTTCCTGCACAAAACTGCGCCCAGGTGGCTGAGGCAGGGAGCATTTTCCTTCACAGAACCGGCATCCTCGTATGCCTGTGGGTTACTCTAAAGAAACGACACTGTGCGCAACCTCTTCCGAAAAGGCCTTCGCAAGCGACTTGGAGACAACAGCAGCGCAGTGGAGGCACAGACCATTATCCTAGAGAGCAAGCAGCACAGTGTCTCTAGCAGCGATCGCTTCCCGGAGGACACTTAAGCCACACCGAGATTCCAGCAGGGAGTTTTGCCTTATAGCAGTACAAGTCACTCAAGAAAGAGGGATGAGGTGTAGGGCTAATCTACGTGCGCTCACGCTCTGGGTCCCCGAGAAGGTTTCACGGAGCAGAGTGCATCACCGACCGCTACCACGTGTGTGCACCAAAGAAGCCCGGTGCCGTGGGTGTTCTCAGGCCGACAGCGAAGACCTAGGTGTGTGCTGCACCCGCGCTCGGTGGTTCACACGTCGCGTGACCCTGTGCCTTGGGAAGATGTTCAGAGCGGGTGGCACCTGCGTGCTGCGAGCGCAAGAGGTGTAGAGTGTAGAGGCCTTCCACACTGGAGGAAGGGCTTGCATCTCATGGAGAAAATGTGTACGTCGCCCGGGAGATGGAGGCGCGCTCTTGACACCATTTCCTCTGCCCGTTTAAAACACAAGTGTTTGTACTCGAGCTGGGCTGCCTGGGGAAACACTTGGCAGTCCGCATCACCCTGAGCACCTTTCCTGAAGTTTGATTCGTAGCTGGGTAAACTCGGGCTTCAGAGGCTAGATGAGACCAAACGTGTTCAGCTTGTGGCGAAAGCCTTTGACCAGAGGCATATACGCTTGTGCTTGGGGGCGAGGGCTAGGCAAGAACGTTGACACACTGGGTTTTTATCTTTACCCTAAGCTGTCCCTTTTGGCTGCAGCAGGCGGTGTGTCCGAATCCCAGCCAGGGAAGCAGGCCGATGGGGGAGTCTGCCAGGCGACGGGCCTCCACTCTAGATAACCGCGAGAATGCATCAAGGCCTTCGGAAGCCACTTGAAATGAAAGGCTCCTCTTCGGATTAGAAGACTTTGCTAGCGGACTTCAGCAGCTCCTCTCCTTCAGGGTGCTTCCAGCTGTGAAGACTAGTGAAAGCCACCACGGTCCCCGGCTTTTGAACGGCTCTTTCCCGAGTTGGCTTCATCCGTGGAAGCGCCGAGGGGGCTGATCTCGACAAATCGGGCTGCGCACCCTGAGCCTCTGGGGTAGGGCAGTCCTGAGCCAGCCAGTGTGCCACCCAAGGAATGGAAAGCAAATTTTCCTTACCCACAGGAAGGCACACCGAGGCCCGGTGTGTTCTCTGTGAGATTTACGTGGGCTTGAAGGGTGATGCCTACAGTACCTTGTGGAAAGGCTCGGGGTTACGGCTCTCCTCCTCCCTCTCTCGGTCCCATACCCTGGTGCTCTCAGCTGTTGTGGGAATGCTGAGTGAGAGACACTGCCTCTGTGCTGGACTCAGAAGGCTTCCTCCCTTTATGGCCATTCTGTTCGTCTCTTACGTCGAGGAGCAATGAGGGTGCGCACAGGTACTCTGAAATCAACTTAACTGATGACGGAGGATCCGGGGGAGCTGGTCTCTCGGGGGAAGGAGCCAAAAGGCCTGCCTTCTTAAGGTCTCCTTTAGAGCTCCCGGACACCCTGCCGTCTTAGGCCTAACAACTGCACATTGTGACGGCATGGAAACCCTGGGAACCCTAAGACACGGTGGTAGTTCGACTCGCAAGCTGGGTGCCAGGAACCTTCAAAGCACAGTGCGGTTTCATGTACGAAAGCGAGCCCAAGCGTCTGAGGCTGGTAGCCTTTCGCTTGAGAGGGTTGGTATCCTCGTGGGCCTGACGGCTACTTCCCTGTTTCCGGCACCCTCAGGAAACTCTTCAGAAGAGCCTTCAGAACCCGCGGAGAGAGAACAGAACAGCTGCGAAGTGGATGCACAGAACAGTCACCCCGATACCAGCCCCGGGGTCCCAAGCAACGATCCTTCCCCGGAGGGTACTTAACCCACCCAGGGATTCAAGCAGGGAGTTTGCCTTGTCCAACTCGCACAGGAGACTGGCATGAGATGTAGGGCTCATCTACTTGCGTTCACACTACGTGGCCCGGAGAAGTTCTCACGGAGCCGAATCCAGCACCCTTCCTCCACCACGTGTGTACACAAAGGAGCGCTGGGCAGTGGGTGTTCTCAGGCCAAGAGAGAAGTCCTTGTTCTGTGCTGCACCTGCTGGGTGGTTCAAAGGTTTTCTCACCTTCCTGCTCTGGAAGCTTTTCAGAGCTGAGGCTACGCCTGGGCTGCGAAAGCAGAGAGGCGTAGAGGCCTTTCACACTGAAGGCGCGGGCTTGTTTCCCATGGAGAAAGTGTACGTCGCCCCACCCCCACCCCCACCCCCACCCCACCCCACCCCACCCCAACCCACCCCCAGCTGGAGGCGTGCAGGTGGACACCATTTTGTCCTGCCCATGGAAAATACAAAGAGGCGTACGCGATTTGGGCTGTCTGGTGAAAGAATTTTGAATCGGCGGCACCCTGAGTACCTTTCCCGAAGTTTGCTTCCTAGCTGGTTAAACTCGGCATTCAGAGGCGAGATGAGAACAAACTTGCTCCGCGTGCGGCGAAGTGCCTTGATGCCCTGCCCTAAATGTTCGTGCTTCTGGCCAGCGTCACGCAAGTACTTTGACACGTAGGATTCTCACTTTTACTCCAAGCTGTCCCTGTTGGCTGAAGCAGTCGGCGTGTCTGCATCGCAGCCTGGGAGGCCGGGCGTTGGGGGAGTCTGCCAAGTGACTGGCCTCCATTTATAGCTAACTGAGAAACTGCGTCGAAGCTCTCGGGAGCCTCTTACAGGGAATGGTTGCAGTTCGGAATTGGAGACTGTGCTGGCAAACGTCAGCAGCTCCTCTCCCTCGGAGTGCTCTTGGTGTGCCGACTCCTAACAGCCACCACGGTCCCCAGCTCGTGAACGGTCCCCTTGCGAGCCGGCCTCGTCCGTGAAAGATCCACGTGAGGCTGATCTCCGACAGTCGGGCTCCACACCTTGAGCCTTTGGGACAGGGCAGTCCTGAGCCGATGTGCCCACCAGGGGACGCGACCAAAGTTTACGTGCCACAGGAAAGCGCATCAAGGCCTCGTGTTCTCTCCATGAAATGAACGTGAGCTTGAAGGGTGATGCGTCAGAGTGCACTGTGAACAGCTCGCTGGCACGCCTGTCTTTGCCCCCTCTCACGGTCTCACGCACCCGGGCTCAGTTCCGCGTAGGAATGCTGAGTGGGAGCGCCAGCCTCGCTTCTGGACTCTAAAGCCTTCCACCCCCTAATGGCAGGTTGTGTGTGTCTCTCACGTGGGGGGAGGAATGAGGTCGCCCACAGAGGTTCTGCCATGAAAGATCTAAAGACGCACGCTGCCGAGGAGCTTGTTCCTCATGGAGCGTCCCCCAAGGCCAGAATGCCGAAGGTCTCTTTCAAAGCTGCCGGACGCTCTGCCGTTCTAGGCCTGAGATACGGACCCTGTGACGGCACTGTAACCCCGCGAGATTCAGCAGACATCGCCAGTGCGAGTGGCAATCCGGAAGGAAGAACCTTCAAGGCGGAGTGTCCTTTCCTGCACAAAACTGCGCCCAGGTGGCTGAGGCAGGGAGCATTTTCCTTCACAGAACCGGCATCCTCGTATGCCTGTGGGTTACTCTAAAGAAACGACACTGTGCGCAACCTCTTCCGAAAAGGCCTTCGCAAGCGACTTGGAGACAACAGCAGCGCAGTGGAGGCACAGACCATTATCCTAGAGAGCAAGCAGCACAGTGTCTCTAGCAGCGATCGCTTCCCGGAGGACACTTAAGCCACACCGAGATTCCAGCAGGGAGTTTTGCCTTATAGCAGTACAAGTCACTCAAGAAAGAGGGATGAGGTGTAGGGCTAATCTACGTGCGCTCACGCTCTGGGTCCCCGAGAAGGTTTCACGGAGCAGAGTGCATCACCGACCGCTACCACGTGTGTGCACCAAAGAAGCCCGGTGCCGTGGGTGTTCTCAGGCCGACAGCGAAGACCTAGGTGTGTGCTGCACCCGCGCTCGGTGGTTCACACGTCGCGTGACCCTGTGCCTTGGGAAGATGTTCAGAGCGGGTGGCACCTGCGTGCTGCGAGCGCAAGAGGTGTAGAGTGTAGAGGCCTTCCACACTGGAGGAAGGGCTTGCATCTCATGGAGAAAATGTGTACGTCGCCCGGGAGATGGAGGCGCGCTCTTGACACCATTTCCTCTGCCCGTTTAAAACACAAGTGTTTGTACTCGAGCTGGGCTGCCTGGGGAAACACTTGGCAGTCCGCATCACCCTGAGCACCTTTCCTGAAGTTTGATTCGTAGCTGGGTAAACTCGGGCTTCAGAGGCTAGATGAGACCAAACGTGTTCAGCTTGTGGCGAAAGCCTTTGACCAGAGGCATATACGCTTGTGCTTGGGGGCGAGGGCTAGGCAAGAACGTTGACACACTGGGTTTTTATCTTTACCCTAAGCTGTCCCTTTTGGCTGCAGCAGGCGGTGTGTCCGAATCCCAGCCAGGGAAGCAGGCCGATGGGGGAGTCTGCCAGGCGACGGGCCTCCACTCTAGATAACCGCGAGAATGCATCAAGGCCTTCGGAAGCCACTTGAAATGAAAGGCTCCTCTTCGGATTAGAAGACTTTGCTAGCGGACTTCAGCAGCTCCTCTCCTTCAGGGTGCTTCCAGCTGTGAAGACTAGTGAAAGCCACCACGGTCCCCGGCTTTTGAACGGCTCTTTCCCGAGTTGGCTTCATCCGTGGAAGCGCCGAGGGGGCTGATCTCGACAAATCGGGCTGCGCACCCTGAGCCTCTGGGGTAGGGCAGTCCTGAGCCAGCCAGTGTGCCACCCAAGGAATGGAAAGCAAATTTTCCTTACCCACAGGAAGGCACACCGAGGCCCGGTGTGTTCTCTGTGAGATTTACGTGGGCTTGAAGGGTGATGCCTACAGTACCTTGTGGAAAGGCTCGGGGTTACGGCTCTCCTCCTCCCTCTCTCGGTCCCATACCCTGGTGCTCTCAGCTGTTGTGGGAATGCTGAGTGAGAGACACTGCCTCTGTGCTGGACTCAGAAGGCTTCCTCCCTTTATGGCCATTCTGTTCGTCTCTTACGTCGAGGAGCAATGAGGGTGCGCACAGGTACTCTGAAATCAACTTAACTGATGACGGAGGATCCGGGGGAGCTGGTCTCTCGGGGGAAGGAGCCAAAAGGCCTGCCTTCTTAAGGTCTCCTTTAGAGCTCCCGGACACCCTGCCGTCTTAGGCCTAACAACTGCACATTGTGACGGCATGGAAACCCTGGGAACCCTAAGACACGGTGGTAGTTCGACTCGCAAGCTGGGTGCCAGGAACCTTCAAAGCACAGTGCGGTTTCATGTACGAAAGCGAGCCCAAGCGTCTGAGGCTGGTAGCCTTTCGCTTGAGAGGGTTGGTATCCTCGTGGGCCTGACGGCTACTTCCCTGTTTCCGGCACCCTCAGGAAACTCTTCAGAAGAGCCTTCAGAACCCGCGGAGAGAGAACAGAACAGCTGCGAAGTGGATGCACAGAACAGTCACCCCGATACCAGCCCCGGGGTCCCAAGCAACGATCCTTCCCCGGAGGGTACTTAACCCACCCAGGGATTCAAGCAGGGAGTTTGCCTTGTCCAACTCGCACAGGAGACTGGCATGAGATGTAGGGCTCATCTACTTGCGTTCACACTACGTGGCCCGGAGAAGTTCTCACGGAGCCGAATCCAGCACCCTTCCTCCACCACGTGTGTACACAAAGGAGCGCTGGGCAGTGGGTGTTCTCAGGCCAAGAGAGAAGTCCTTGTTCTGTGCTGCACCTGCTGGGTGGTTCAAAGGTTTTCTCACCTTCCTGCTCTGGAAGCTTTTCAGAGCTGAGGCTACGCCTGGGCTGCGAAAGCAGAGAGGCGTAGAGGCCTTTCACACTGAAGGCGCGGGCTTGTTTCCCATGGAGAAAGTGTACGTCGCCCCACCCCCACCCCCACCCCCACCCCACCCCACCCCACCCCAACCCACCCCCAGCTGGAGGCGTGCAGGTGGACACCATTTTGTCCTGCCCATGGAAAATACAAAGAGGCGTACGCGATTTGGGCTGTCTGGTGAAAGAATTTTGAATCGGCGGCACCCTGAGTACCTTTCCCGAAGTTTGCTTCCTAGCTGGTTAAACTCGGCATTCAGAGGCGAGATGAGAACAAACTTGCTCCGCGTGCGGCGAAGTGCCTTGATGCCCTGCCCTAAATGTTCGTGCTTCTGGCCAGCGTCACGCAAGTACTTTGACACGTAGGATTCTCACTTTTACTCCAAGCTGTCCCTGTTGGCTGAAGCAGTCGGCGTGTCTGCATCGCAGCCTGGGAGGCCGGGCGTTGGGGGAGTCTGCCAAGTGACTGGCCTCCATTTATAGCTAACTGAGAAACTGCGTCGAAGCTCTCGGGAGCCTCTTACAGGGAATGGTTGCAGTTCGGAATTGGAGACTGTGCTGGCAAACGTCAGCAGCTCCTCTCCCTCGGAGTGCTCTTGGTGTGCCGACTCCTAACAGCCACCACGGTCCCCAGCTCGTGAACGGTCCCCTTGCGAGCCGGCCTCGTCCGTGAAAGATCCACGTGAGGCTGATCTCCGACAGTCGGGCTCCACACCTTGAGCCTTTGGGACAGGGCAGTCCTGAGCCGATGTGCCCACCAGGGGACGCGACCAAAGTTTACGTGCCACAGGAAAGCGCATCAAGGCCTCGTGTTCTCTCCATGAAATGAACGTGAGCTTGAAGGGTGATGCGTCAGAGTGCACTGTGAACAGCTCGCTGGCACGCCTGTCTTTGCCCCCTCTCACGGTCTCACGCACCCGGGCTCAGTTCCGCGTAGGAATGCTGAGTGGGAGCGCCAGCCTCGCTTCTGGACTCTAAAGCCTTCCACCCCCTAATGGCAGGTTGTGTGTGTCTCTCACGTGGGGGGAGGAATGAGGTCGCCCACAGAGGTTCTGCCATGAAAGATCTAAAGACGCACGCTGCCGAGGAGCTTGTTCCTCATGGAGCGTCCCCCAAGGCCAGAATGCCGAAGGTCTCTTTCAAAGCTGCCGGACGCTCTGCCGTTCTAGGCCTGAGATACGGACCCTGTGACGGCACTGTAACCCCGCGAGATTCAGCAGACATCGCCAGTGCGAGTGGCAATCCGGAAGGAAGAACCTTCAAGGCGGAGTGTCCTTTCCTGCACAAAACTGCGCCCAGGTGGCTGAGGCAGGGAGCATTTTCCTTCACAGAACCGGCATCCTCGTATGCCTGTGGGTTACTCTAAAGAAACGACACTGTGCGCAACCTCTTCCGAAAAGGCCTTCGCAAGCGACTTGGAGACAACAGCAGCGCAGTGGAGGCACAGACCATTATCCTAGAGAGCAAGCAGCACAGTGTCTCTAGCAGCGATCGCTTCCCGGAGGACACTTAAGCCACACCGAGATTCCAGCAGGGAGTTTTGCCTTATAGCAGTACAAGTCACTCAAGAAAGAGGGATGAGGTGTAGGGCTAATCTACGTGCGCTCACGCTCTGGGTCCCCGAGAAGGTTTCACGGAGCAGAGTGCATCACCGACCGCTACCACGTGTGTGCACCAAAGAAGCCCGGTGCCGTGGGTGTTCTCAGGCCGACAGCGAAGACCTAGGTGTGTGCTGCACCCGCGCTCGGTGGTTCACACGTCGCGTGACCCTGTGCCTTGGGAAGATGTTCAGAGCGGGTGGCACCTGCGTGCTGCGAGCGCAAGAGGTGTAGAGTGTAGAGGCCTTCCACACTGGAGGAAGGGCTTGCATCTCATGGAGAAAATGTGTACGTCGCCCGGGAGATGGAGGCGCGCTCTTGACACCATTTCCTCTGCCCGTTTAAAACACAAGTGTTTGTACTCGAGCTGGGCTGCCTGGGGAAACACTTGGCAGTCCGCATCACCCTGAGCACCTTTCCTGAAGTTTGATTCGTAGCTGGGTAAACTCGGGCTTCAGAGGCTAGATGAGACCAAACGTGTTCAGCTTGTGGCGAAAGCCTTTGACCAGAGGCATATACGCTTGTGCTTGGGGGCGAGGGCTAGGCAAGAACGTTGACACACTGGGTTTTTATCTTTACCCTAAGCTGTCCCTTTTGGCTGCAGCAGGCGGTGTGTCCGAATCCCAGCCAGGGAAGCAGGCCGATGGGGGAGTCTGCCAGGCGACGGGCCTCCACTCTAGATAACCGCGAGAATGCATCAAGGCCTTCGGAAGCCACTTGAAATGAAAGGCTCCTCTTCGGATTAGAAGACTTTGCTAGCGGACTTCAGCAGCTCCTCTCCTTCAGGGTGCTTCCAGCTGTGAAGACTAGTGAAAGCCACCACGGTCCCCGGCTTTTGAACGGCTCTTTCCCGAGTTGGCTTCATCCGTGGAAGCGCCGAGGGGGCTGATCTCGACAAATCGGGCTGCGCACCCTGAGCCTCTGGGGTAGGGCAGTCCTGAGCCAGCCAGTGTGCCACCCAAGGAATGGAAAGCAAATTTTCCTTACCCACAGGAAGGCACACCGAGGCCCGGTGTGTTCTCTGTGAGATTTACATGGGCTTGAAGGGTGATGCCTACAGTACCTTGTGGAAAGGCTCGGGGTTACGGCTCTCCTCCTCCCTCTCTCGGTCCCATACCCTGGTGCTCTCAGCTGTTGTGGGAATGCTGAGTGAGAGACACTGCCTCTGTGCTGGACTCAGAAGGCTTCCTCCCTTTATGGCCATTCTGTTCGTCTCTTACGTCGAGGAGCAATGAGGGTGCGCACAGGTACTCTGAAATCAACTTAACTGATGACGGAGGATCCGGGGGAGCTGGTCTCTCGGGGGAAGGAGCCAAAAGGCCTGCCTTCTTAAGGTCTCCTTTAGAGCTCCCGGACACCCTGCCGTCTTAGGCCTAACAACTGCACATTGTGACGGCATGGAAACCCTGGGAACCCTAAGACACGGTGGTAGTTCGACTCGCAAGCTGGGTGCCAGGAACCTTCAAAGCACAGTGCGGTTTCATGTACGAAAGCGAGCCCAAGCGTCTGAGGCTGGTAGCCTTTCGCTTGAGAGGGTTGGTATCCTCGTGGGCCTGACGGCTACTTCCCTGTTTCCGGCACCCTCAGGAAACTCTTCAGAAGAGCCTTCAGAACCCGCGGAGAGAGAACAGAACAGCTGCGAAGTGGATGCACAGAACAGTCACCCCGATACCAGCCCCGGGGTCCCAAGCAACGATCCTTCCCCGGAGGGTACTTAACCCACCCAGGGATTCAAGCAGGGAGTTTGCCTTGTCCAACTCGCACAGGAGACTGGCATGAGATGTAGGGCTCATCTACTTGCGTTCACACTACGTGGCCCGGAGAAGTTCTCACGGAGCCGAATCCAGCACCCTTCCTCCACCACGTGTGTACACAAAGGAGCGCTGGGCAGTGGGTGTTCTCAGGCCAAGAGAGAAGTCCTTGTTCTGTGCTGCACCTGCTGGGTGGTTCAAAGGTTTTCTCACCTTCCTGCTCTGGAAGCTTTTCAGAGCTGAGGCTACGCCTGGGCTGCGAAAGCAGAGAGGCGTAGAGGCCTTTCACACTGAAGGCGCGGGCTTGTTTCCCATGGAGAAAGTGTACGTCGCCCCACCCCCACCCCCACCCCCACCCCACCCCACCCCACCCCAACCCACCCCCAGCTGGAGGCGTGCAGGTGGACACCATTTTGTCCTGCCCATGGAAAATACAAAGAGGCGTACGCGATTTGGGCTGTCTGGTGAAAGAATTTTGAATCGGCGGCACCCTGAGTACCTTTCCCGAAGTTTGCTTCCTAGCTGGTTAAACTCGGCATTCAGAGGCGAGATGAGAACAAACTTGCTCCGCGTGCGGCGAAGTGCCTTGATGCCCTGCCCTAAATGTTCGTGCTTCTGGCCAGCGTCACGCAAGTACTTTGACACGTAGGATTCTCACTTTTACTCCAAGCTGTCCCTGTTGGCTGAAGCAGTCGGCGTGTCTGCATCGCAGCCTGGGAGGCCGGGCGTTGGGGGAGTCTGCCAAGTGACTGGCCTCCATTTATAGCTAACTGAGAAACTGCGTCGAAGCTCTCGGGAGCCTCTTACAGGGAATGGTTGCAGTTCGGAATTGGAGACTGTGCTGGCAAACGTCAGCAGCTCCTCTCCCTCGGAGTGCTCTTGGTGTGCCGACTCCTAACAGCCACCACGGTCCCCAGCTCGTGAACGGTCCCCTTGCGAGCCGGCCTCGTCCGTGAAAGATCCACGTGAGGCTGATCTCCGACAGTCGGGCTCCACACCTTGAGCCTTTGGGACAGGGCAGTCCTGAGCCGATGTGCCCACCAGGGGATGCGACCAAAGTTTACGTGCCACAGGAAAGCGCATCAAGGCCTCGTGTTCTCTCCATGAAATGAACGTGAGCTTGAAGGGTGATGCGTCAGAGTGCACTGTGAACAGCTCGCTGGCACGCCTGTCTTTGCCCCCTCTCACGGTCTCACGCACCCGGGCTCAGTTCCGCGTAGGAATGCTGAGTGGGAGCGCCAGCCTCGCTTCTGGACTCTAAAGCCTTCCACCCCCTAATGGCAGGTTGTGTGTGTCTCTCACGTGGGGGGAGGAATGAGGTCGCCCACAGAGGTTCTGCCATGAAAGATCTAAAGACGCACGCTGCCGAGGAGCTTGTTCCTCATGGAGCGTCCCCCAAGGCCAGAATGCCGAAGGTCTCTTTCAAAGCTGCCGGACGCTCTGCCGTTCTAGGCCTGAGATACGGACCCTGTGACGGCACTGTAACCCCGCGAGATTCAGCAGACATCGCCAGTGCGAGTGGCAATCCGGAAGGAAGAACCTTCAAGGCGGAGTGTCCTTTCCTGCACAAAACTGCGCCCAGGTGGCTGAGGCAGGGAGCATTTTCCTTCACAGAACCGGCATCCTCGTATGCCTGTGGGTTACTCTAAAGAAACGACACTGTGCGCAACCTCTTCCGAAAAGGCCTTCGCAAGCGACTTGGAGACAACAGCAGCGCAGTGGAGGCACAGACCATTATCCTAGAGAGCAAGCAGCACAGTGTCTCTAGCAGCGATCGCTTCCCGGAGGACACTTAAGCCACACCGAGATTCCAGCAGGGAGTTTTGCCTTATAGCAGTACAAGTCACTCAAGAAAGAGGGATGAGGTGTAGGGCTAATCTACGTGCGCTCACGCTCTGGGTCCCCGAGAAGGTTTCACGGAGCAGAGTGCATCACCGACCGCTACCACGTGTGTGCACCAAAGAAGCCCGGTGCCGTGGGTGTTCTCAGGCCGACAGCGAAGACCTAGGTGTGTGCTGCACCCGCGCTCGGTGGTTCACACGTCGCGTGACCCTGTGCCTTGGGAAGATGTTCAGAGCGGGTGGCACCTGCGTGCTGCGAGCGCAAGAGGTGTAGAGTGTAGAGGCCTTCCACACTGGAGGAAGGGCTTGCATCTCATGGAGAAAATGTGTACGTCGCCCGGGAGATGGAGGCGCGCTCTTGACACCATTTCCTCTGCCCGTTTAAAACACAAGTGTTTGTACTCGAGCTGGGCTGCCTGGGGAAACACTTGGCAGTCCGCATCACCCTGAGCACCTTTCCTGAAGTTTGATTCGTAGCTGGGTAAACTCGGGCTTCAGAGGCTAGATGAGACCAAACGTGTTCAGCTTGTGGCGAAAGCCTTTGACCAGAGGCATATACGCTTGTGCTTGGGGGCGAGGGCTAGGCAAGAACGTTGACACACTGGGTTTTTATCTTTACCCTAAGCTGTCCCTTTTGGCTGCAGCAGGCGGTGTGTCCGAATCCCAGCCAGGGAAGCAGGCCGATGGGGGAGTCTGCCAGGCGACGGGCCTCCACTCTAGATAACCGCGAGAATGCATCAAGGCCTTCGGAAGCCACTTGAAATGAAAGGCTCCTCTTCGGATTAGAAGACTTTGCTAGCGGACTTCAGCAGCTCCTCTCCTTCAGGGTGCTTCCAGCTGTGAAGACTAGTGAAAGCCACCACGGTCCCCGGCTTTTGAACGGCTCTTTCCCGAGTTGGCTTCATCCGTGGAAGCGCCGAGGGGGCTGATCTCGACAAATCGGGCTGCGCACCCTGAGCCTCTGGGGTAGGGCAGTCCTGAGCCAGCCAGTGTGCCACCCAAGGAATGGAAAGCAAATTTTCCTTACCCACAGGAAGGCACACCGAGGCCCGGTGTGTTCTCTGTGAGATTTACGTGGGCTTGAAGGGTGATGCCTACAGTACCTTGTGGAAAGGCTCGGGGTTACGGCTCTCCTCCTCCCTCTCTCGGTCCCATACCCTGGTGCTCTCAGCTGTTGTGGGAATGCTGAGTGAGAGACACTGCCTCTGTGCTGGACTCAGAAGGCTTCCTCCCTTTATGGCCATTCTGTTCGTCTCTTACGTCGAGGAGCAATGAGGGTGCGCACAGGTACTCTGAAATCAACTTAACTGATGACGGAGGATCCGGGGGAGCTGGTCTCTCGGGGGAAGGAGCCAAAAGGCCTGCCTTCTTAAGGTCTCCTTTAGAGCTCCCGGACACCCTGCCGTCTTAGGCCTAACAACTGCACATTGTGACGGCATGGAAACCCTGGGAACCCTAAGACACGGTGGTAGTTCGACTCGCAAGCTGGGTGCCAGGAACCTTCAAAGCACAGTGCGGTTTCATGTACGAAAGCGAGCCCAAGCGTCTGAGGCTGGTAGCCTTTCGCTTGAGAGGGTTGGTATCCTCGTGGGCCTGACGGCTACTTCCCTGTTTCCGGCACCCTCAGGAAACTCTTCAGAAGAGCCTTCAGAACCCGCGGAGAGAGAACAGAACAGCTGCGAAGTGGATGCACAGAACAGTCACCCCGATACCAGCCCCGGGGTCCCAAGCAACGATCCTTCCCCGGAGGGTACTTAACCCACCCAGGGATTCAAGCAGGGAGTTTGCCTTGTCCAACTCGCACAGGAGACTGGCATGAGATGTAGGGCTCATCTACTTGCGTTCACACTACGTGGCCCGGAGAAGTTCTCACGGAGCCGAATCCAGCACCCTTCCTCCACCACGTGTGTACACAAAGGAGCGCTGGGCAGTGGGTGTTCTCAGGCCAAGAGAGAAGTCCTTGTTCTGTGCTGCACCTGCTGGGTGGTTCAAAGGTTTTCTCACCTTCCTGCTCTGGAAGCTTTTCAGAGCTGAGGCTACGCCTGGGCTGCGAAAGCAGAGAGGCGTAGAGGCCTTTCACACTGAAGGCGCGGGCTTGTTTCCCATGGAGAAAGTGTACGTCGCCCCACCCCCACCCCCACCCCCACCCCACCCCACCCCACCCCAACCCACCCCCAGCTGGAGGCGTGCAGGTGGACACCATTTTGTCCTGCCCATGGAAAATACAAAGAGGCGTACGCGATTTGGGCTGTCTGGTGAAAGAATTTTGAATCGGCGGCACCCTGAGTACCTTTCCCGAAGTTTGCTTCCTAGCTGGTTAAACTCGGCATTCAGAGGCGAGATGAGAACAAACTTGCTCCGCGTGCGGCGAAGTGCCTTGATGCCCTGCCCTAAATGTTCGTGCTTCTGGCCAGCGTCACGCAAGTACTTTGACACGTAGGATTCTCACTTTTACTCCAAGCTGTCCCTGTTGGCTGAAGCAGTCGGCGTGTCTGCATCGCAGCCTGGGAGGCCGGGCGTTGGGGGAGTCTGCCAAGTGACTGGCCTCCATTTATAGCTAACTGAGAAACTGCGTCGAAGCTCTCGTCCGGAGCCTCTTACAGGGAATGGTTGCAGTTCGGAATTGGAGACTGTGCTGGCAAACGTCAGCAGCTCCTCTCCCTCGGAGTGCTCTTGGTGTGCCGACTCCTAACAGCCACCACGGTCCCCAGCTCGTGAACGGTCCCCTTGCGAGCCGGCCTCGTCCGTGAAAGATCCACGTGAGGCTGATCTCCGACAGTCGGGCTCCACACCTTGAGCCTTTGGGACAGGGCAGTCCTGAGCCGATGTGCCCACCAGGGGACGCGACCAAAGTTTACGTGCCACAGGAAAGCGCATCAAGGCCTCGTGTTCTCTCCATGAAATGAACGTGAGCTTGAAGGGTGATGCGTCAGAGTGCACTGTGAACAGCTCGCTGGCACGCCTGTCTTTGCCCCCTCTCACGGTCTCACGCACCCGGGCTCAGTTCCGCGTAGGAATGCTGAGTGGGAGCGCCAGCCTCGCTTCTGGACTCTAAAGCCTTCCACCCCCTAATGGCAGGTTGTGTGTGTCTCTCACGTGGGGGGAGGAATGAGGTCGCCCACAGAGGTTCTGCCATGAAAGATCTAAAGACGCACGCTGCCGAGGAGCTTGTTCCTCATGGAGCGTCCCCCAAGGCCAGAATGCCGAAGGTCTCTTTCAAAGCTGCCGGACGCTCTGCCGTTCTAGGCCTGAGATACGGACCCTGTGACGGCACTGTAACCCCGCGAGATTCAGCAGACATCGCCAGTGCGAGTGGCAATCCGGAAGGAAGAACCTTCAAGGCGGAGTGTCCTTTCCTGCACAAAACTGCGCCCAGGTGGCTGAGGCAGGGAGCATTTTCCTTCACAGAACCGGCATCCTCGTATGCCTGTGGGTTACTCTAAAGAAACGACACTGTGCGCAACCTCTTCCGAAAAGGCCTTCGCAAGCGACTTGGAGACAACAGCAGCGCAGTGGAGGCACAGACCATTATCCTAGAGAGCAAGCAGCACAGTGTCTCTAGCAGCGATCGCTTCCCGGAGGACACTTAAGCCACACCGAGATTCCAGCAGGGAGTTTTGCCTTATAGCAGTACAAGTCACTCAAGAAAGAGGGATGAGGTGTAGGGCTAATCTACGTGCGCTCACGCTCTGGGTCCCCGAGAAGGTTTCACGGAGCAGAGTGCATCACCGACCGCTACCACGTGTGTGCACCAAAGAAGCCCGGTGCCGTGGGTGTTCTCAGGCCGACAGCGAAGACCTAGGTGTGTGCTGCACCCGCGCTCGGTGGTTCACACGTCGCGTGACCCTGTGCCTTGGGAAGATGTTCAGAGCGGGTGGCACCTGCGTGCTGCGAGCGCAAGAGGTGTAGAGTGTAGAGGCCTTCCACACTGGAGGAAGGGCTTGCATCTCATGGAGAAAATGTGTACGTCGCCCGGGAGATGGAGGCGCGCTCTTGACACCATTTCCTCTGCCCGTTTAAAACACAAGTGTTTGTACTCGAGCTGGGCTGCCTGGGGAAACACTTGGCAGTCCGCATCACCCTGAGCACCTTTCCTGAAGTTTGATTCGTAGCTGGGTAAACTCGGGCTTCAGAGGCTAGATGAGACCAAACGTGTTCAGCTTGTGGCGAAAGCCTTTGACCAGAGGCATATACGCTTGTGCTTGGGGGCGAGGGCTAGGCAAGAACGTTGACACACTGGGTTTTTATCTTTACCCTAAGCTGTCCCTTTTGGCTGCAGCAGGCGGTGTGTCCGAATCCCAGCCAGGGAAGCAGGCCGATGGGGGAGTCTGCCAGGCGACGGGCCTCCACTCTAGATAACCGCGAGAATGCATCAAGGCCTTCGGAAGCCACTTGAAATGAAAGGCTCCTCTTCGGATTAGAAGACTTTGCTAGCGGACTTCAGCAGCTCCTCTCCTTCAGGGTGCTTCCAGCTGTGAAGACTAGTGAAAGCCACCACGGTCCCCGGCTTTTGAACGGCTCTTTCCCGAGTTGGCTTCATCCGTGGAAGCGCCGAGGGGGCTGATCTCGACAAATCGGGCTGCGCACCCTGAGCCTCTGGGGTAGGGCAGTCCTGAGCCAGCCAGTGTGCCACCCAAGGAATGGAAAGCAAATTTTCCTTACCCACAGGAAGGCACACCGAGGCCCGGTGTGTTCTCTGTGAGATTTACATGGGCTTGAAGGGTGATGCCTACAGTACCTTGTGGAAAGGCTCGGGGTTACGGCTCTCCTCCTCCCTCTCTCGGTCCCATACCCTGGTGCTCTCAGCTGTTGTGGGAATGCTGAGTGAGAGACACTGCCTCTGTGCTGGACTCAGAAGGCTTCCTCCCTTTATGGCCATTCTGTTCGTCTCTTACGTCGAGGAGCAATGAGGGTGCGCACAGGTACTCTGAAATCAACTTAACTGATGACGGAGGATCCGGGGGAGCTGGTCTCTCGGGGGAAGGAGCCAAAAGGCCTGCCTTCTTAAGGTCTCCTTTAGAGCTCCCGGACACCCTGCCGTCTTAGGCCTAACAACTGCACATTGTGACGGCATGGAAACCCTGGGAACCCTAAGACACGGTGGTAGTTCGACTCGCAAGCTGGGTGCCAGGAACCTTCAAAGCACAGTGCGGTTTCATGTACGAAAGCGAGCCCAAGCGTCTGAGGCTGGTAGCCTTTCGCTTGAGAGGGTTGGTATCCTCGTGGGCCTGACGGCTACTTCCCTGTTTCCGGCACCCTCAGGAAACTCTTCAGAAGAGCCTTCAGAACCCGCGGAGAGAGAACAGAACAGCTGCGAAGTGGATGCACAGAACAGTCACCCCGATACCAGCCCCGGGGTCCCAAGCAACGATCCTTCCCCGGAGGGTACTTAACCCACCCAGGGATTCAAGCAGGGAGTTTGCCTTGTCCAACTCGCACAGGAGACTGGCATGAGATGTAGGGCTCATCTACTTGCGTTCACACTACGTGGCCCGGAGAAGTTCTCACGGAGCCGAATCCAGCACCCTTCCTCCACCACGTGTGTACACAAAGGAGCGCTGGGCAGTGGGTGTTCTCAGGCCAAGAGAGAAGTCCTTGTTCTGTGCTGCACCTGCTGGGTGGTTCAAAGGTTTTCTCACCTTCCTGCTCTGGAAGCTTTTCAGAGCTGAGGCTACGCCTGGGCTGCGAAAGCAGAGAGGCGTAGAGGCCTTTCACACTGAAGGCGCGGGCTTGTTTCCCATGGAGAAAGTGTACGTCGCCCCACCCCCACCCCCACCCCCACCCCACCCCACCCCACCCCAACCCACCCCCAGCTGGAGGCGTGCAGGTGGACACCATTTTGTCCTGCCCATGGAAAATACAAAGAGGCGTACGCGATTTGGGCTGTCTGGTGAAAGAATTTTGAATCGGCGGCACCCTGAGTACCTTTCCCGAAGTTTGCTTCCTAGCTGGTTAAACTCGGCATTCAGAGGCGAGATGAGAACAAACTTGCTCCGCGTGCGGCGAAGTGCCTTGATGCCCTGCCCTAAATGTTCGTGCTTCTGGCCAGCGTCACGCAAGTACTTTGACACGTAGGATTCTCACTTTTACTCC
>NW_028138457.1:0-22631 GCF_964270905.1 Leucopleurus acutus
CCCTGCATTGGGAGCGTGGTTTCTTACCCACTGGACCATGAGGGAAGTCTCCCACGGTATGTATTTGGAGGTGGGGTTTGGGGGAGGTAATTAGGTTTGGCTGAGGTCATGGGGGTGGGGCCCCCACAATGGGATTAGTGTCCTGACAAGGGAATGAGGAACTTAGAGCTCTCCTTCCACCAGGTGAGGTACAATGAGAAGTCAGCTATCCGCAACTCAGAAGAGGAATCTCACCAGAACTCGACAGCACTGGCACCATGATCTTGGACTTCCAGCCTCCAGAAGAGTGAGAAATAAGTTTCTGTTGCTGATAAGCCACCTTGTTTATGGTATTTATTTTTAGATAACCCCCCAAATTCACATACTGAAGCCCTAACCTCTAGTATTTCAGAATGTGAATTTATTTGGAGAGGGGGCCTTCAAAGAGGTGATTAAGTTAAATGGGGCCATTAGGGTGGGCCCTAATCCAATCTGACTGATATCCTTATAAGAACAGATTTGCAAGAAGAGATACCAGAAGCAAGCACACAGTGGAAAGACCTGTGAGGACACAGGGAGAAGACAGCCGTCTGCGAGCTAAGGAGAGAGGAGGAAGATACCAACCTTGCTGACACCTTGATCTTGGAATTTCATCCTCCAGAACTATAAGAAAACAAATGTCTGTGGTTTAAGCCACCTGTGGCTTAAATACCTGTCTGTGGTATTTTGTCATGGCAGGACTAGCCAAGTAATGAACGAGGCTCAACAAATCAACATGGAAGAATGGCAATGAACAGCTCTGGTGTTACCAGAGGCCCAGGCGATTCTTGTTTATGTGAAGTCGATGGCATTGTGGGGGCCACTGGAGGGTTCTAAGCAGGGATTCATATTTCCTTTTATAACAATCTTCACCAACTGTTATGCTTTATAGTATTTACAATAATCATCAATTTTATATATAAATTATACACTCTTGGGACTTCCCTGGTGGTGCAGTGGATAAGACTCCACGTTCCCAATGCAGGGAGCCCAGGTTCGATCCCTGCTCAGGGAACTAGATCCCACATGCATGCCTCAACTAAGAGTTGGCATGCCACAACTAAGGAGCATATGAGCCGCAACTAAGGAGCCTGTCTGCTGCAACCGAGACCCAGCACAACCAAATAAATAAATAAATAAATTATACACTCTTATGAGCATAAAATGGCTCACTTATTATAGGTTTCCTCACTAAACTATAAGCTCCATGAAAGTAGAGACCATGCCTTTTCCTGTTTACCTTTGAAGCCTTAGCTTCCAAATGGCATAATGGCAGCCTGTCACATGGTAGGAACGCAATATGTATTGAACGACTAAATGAACAGACTCAGAAATGAATGCACTCTGACAGGAGTCTGAATGACAGATTAAAAGATGGGGATCTGAGAATCTTACACAATATAATCCAAATGAAAGGATTTTGGCCCAAAATATAATGGTCAAGGTCACTGTGGGAAGGGGGGAACAGGAAAAGACTCTGGAAAGAATTTCCTGGAAATGGGAGTAAGTAGGCAGTAGACGGGTCCAGAGGATTTCATGCCCACAGCCTGTCTGTATAAATAAAGCTTTATTGGCACACAGCCACAGCCATTCATGTATATATCACCTAAGGCTGCTTTCTCACTACGAGAGCAGCGCTGACTACTTGTGACAGCATCCTATGGCCTGAGTACCCCAAAGACTGACCATCTATCTAGCCATTTACAGAAATTATTTGCTGACCCCTGATAGAGGGGCTCGTTTAATTCTCTGCCGTTTTACAAGTTATACTGAGTTCAGAGAAAGTAGCAAATGGTGACTTTTCTGCCAGCATATGACTAATTGAAGCAAAGGAAGAACGAAATGAGGGGTTTCTGACTTGCAAACTTGCCAGCATGTACTGGTGGCCACACAGTGCACGGGTGTGGGAATGTCTTACAGAGAGAAGCCCAGGAAAATACAACGAAGTCTTGGCTTCTGAATCCACAAAGCACCCCCAACACACAATCTGCCTGGAGCAAAACGAAGTGAGCAAACTCATGACCACAGTGGCTGTGAAATTCTGTGATGGAGAATAATAGGGACTCAGCAGAAACTGTAACTGATGGAACAGTCCAAGAAAGACATTACAGGACTCCAGCTATGTTGCCATTACCATCAGCAGGCTCCGAAAGCTCCAGTTCTCAAGCATTAAGGGAATTTGTTGATATTGTTCCAGAACCACTTCTCACAATAGCCAAAACGCTACGAGAGGAAAAAGCCAGAAAAACAAGGCAGAAACAGCAGTGGGGATCTGGCAGGAGGCAGGCAGAGGGCTTCAGTGTCAGCGAGAGTCGTAAGCCTCCAGGATGGCAGGACCTTGAAATCACAAAGTTGAAAAGGCACTGCAAAAAGTCCTCCAATTTCTTGCCCAGGCTGCAGCCAGAGAGGGCCGCTTTCAGTTTATCAACAATGATGATGTTCTTAACAATCTCCTTAAGGACCAGGGTGATCATGGAAGGCACAGGCTGTGCAGATACAACACTCAGATTAGGAAGGCTGTGATGCACGGTCAGTCTCACCCTCGCCAGTCCTTTTCAAGGAGAACTGCACCCTGAACCTCAGCTGTGCGCAGACTCAGATACAAATCCCAGCTAAGTAGGGCGCAGATGCCCCGCAGAGGGGTCCCCAGCCTCCTACGGTCAAAGCATTTATATTCTGAGCGCTCAGGTTTCCCCGTCTCCTCTTCCAACACAGAGCAAAGAGAACTGGAGAGGTAGTGACCAGGCTCCCTTGAAAGTCTATGCATCATTTCTGCATTGTTACTGGACCTGGGAGCTGGATCCAGATGACCTTGGTTCGAATCCCAGGTAAACTGAGGTGGTTATTTCGTATGTCTGTGCTCTGTTCCTTCAGCAGTAAAACGAATGAATGTAATAAGGGAGTCTTCCTCCAGAGTTTGTTTTGCAGATTAACTGATTTAACAGTTGCAAAAACACTTTGAATGTGGCTGGGCTCCTAAGAGGCACCCTGTAAGTATTAATTATCATTCTTTGATTTATCTGAAGTTGAAGCACTCAGGTAAGTGGGGCTCTGTGCTGAGCACCTTCCATTCATTATCACATGTATTCCTCCCAGCCACACTATGAGACAAAGGCATCACCGAGATTTCACAGATCAGGGACACGATTTGTTCGGAGGCCCACAGCCAGTTAGCAGCGGACCCAGAAATGGAAGATTCCATGGCCTGTCTGGTTTGAAGCCCACGAGGAGGACAACTCAGTGCCATGCTGCTATGATCAAGACACCCACAGTCCTGGGAGCCTTCCTTCTTAGTCCAAAACACAAGCCTAGAGGGTGAAACACACCCACCCCTGGAAGTGGAGGGCAGAAAAGGACATGGTTAAAGCACGTGAGCCGATTCCCACGACCAGGGTGTTAACCCCAGCAGACAGCTGCTACTGGCCGCGTAAGCCAGGAGCTCTTCATTCCCAGTCTTCTCCACTCGTGCCTGCCTCTGCCTGTAAAGGCTCGGGAAAAGAAGACAGATACTTCCCTCTCCAGATTTAACCTCTAGTTTAAACAGCCACGCCACCTTGCTTTGGCTAATGAAATAAAAGAGGAAATATTCTACGAGGCTTCTGCAAAGATTTTTTTTGTCTTTGTTATAAAGGAACTGACAAGGGAGGTGAATGGTGGGGGCTGACCTTCCCATTCCCTCCTCCCTGAACACAGACGTAACGTCTGGAGCCTTGGTCATCATATTGTGACATGAAGCACGAAGACCTTAGCTAAGGATGGCAAAGAAGAACTTTATCTGGAAAACAGAGAGTTGATCCCTTTTCTTAAGTATGAAGGAAGGAAAAAAAAAAGTGAAGAACTCATTAGCCCCAGGTAATGCTACCATTAAGTAGCAGTTGAAGTCACCACCTTTGGTCAAGTCTACTATTACTTAGAGCTGACAGTAGTCTGGGTGACACTGCAAAGGCAGGTCAGATCTGCAGGATACTAAGTACTCACCGTGAAGCAGGGAGTGTCCAGGTGCAGGGGACACATCCTCTGGGATATCAGTTCTCATTTGTAAAAAGGAAATAAAGTCAAATATCAGGAGAGATCCCTTTCGATTTGGAGATTTTGACTTTTTGCAACGAGGAACTAAATGAAAAGGATTTGAACAGCAGTGTGACGTGATAAAGGCAGAAAATACATATGGAAATTACCAGACAAGTCAGTTAAAGCTGGCTTCAGAACTGACTGGTGACTCTCTCTTGCTTTTTGAACTCCTGTTAAGGTATGCAAATGAAACGTTAACCAACACCCTATTTCTACACATACCTCACTTAATCCTCAAGCGAACCCTACGAAATGAGTAAAGGTTACTCTACTCAACAAAAGATAAAGTTCAGACCTCAAAAGTCTAAGTCACTCCAGGACCTCCCAGCCAACTGTGATGGTGTTGGGATCCACGCCCAGGCCTGACCCCTTCTGTAAGTGATGGTTACAATGACCTTGTTCCCCGAACCTTCTCAAAACCAGCAACTCAACCACAATGATCTTCTCTCCATCGCATTCAACCACCAGGGTGGGAGAGAGTCGCTAATAACCGCCCACCTAGAGCAGCGTGACTCATGTGGCTGTCATCTTGCTCCAGTGACACAGACCATCATGGAGCTGCTGGCCCTCTCTCAGAAACCTGAGTCACCTTCGCGGCCAGCTGAGCTCATTTTCCAAGGTTGGCTTGATAGATGCAAACAGTAACAGTAATAATGAAGTATATCCATCCAATGTAAATACTACCAGAAACAAAGGGAAAATATATAAATATATGTGGTGCTTCAATTATCTTTTGTCCTGTACGCTGATTTCTACTTTCTCATACACAAAGACCACTTGGGGACAACACATTTGTTCTATTCCTCTTGGCATTTGTTCTTGGATTCGTCGCTTTGCGGAAGGAAGGCTTTCCTGTTTGGTAGAGCAAGTTACATCCAACTTCTTTCAAGGATTCAAGAGGGTGGGGATTAAGGCCCCAGTGCTCTGCAATAAATTAACTCATCTCCAAGGGAGTCAGTTTTACTGTTAAACACATATTTGCAATGAGAGTCAGGGAAGAACTACAGAGCTGTGCGTTCTGAAGCCTCCTCCTGAGGGCCTGTAGGTCTAGAATGCTGCCCCGGACACAGGGCAGAAGTGGGCAGTGTGAAATCCTGGGCAACTAAGTGAGTCTCTGGACCCCATCCCCTGATGCAATCCGAGTACCTCTTCTCTCCCACTGTCTATATAGGAATTTTTAACTCAACTTCCTTTGAAAAAACAGGGCGTTGGTGCCATTTCATGAGTAAGTGGGTGCATTTCCCTAGAAAATGCTAAGGAGTTAGCCATCCAGCCAGGAGCAGCATGTGACACAAAGAAGCTAGGTGGGTCAAAATGCAGAAAGAGGAGGGGGAATCCTGAGCACATCTGGATGTGGGCCTAGATTGGGCAAAGTCACTACCCAGCCAGCCTGCCTGAGAATTTCACCTACAGCCTCTCCAGTGGTTCTGGGTGGTCGGGATCTAAAGTTTGTTCTACTTATCCAAAAATTAACTACTGGTAGACCATTTACATCACATTGTTAAAATAATTGAGAGAGCAAGAAATAACAATAAATTGTGTGTGACCCAGCCCACAAGTACCTACTTCCGTGTTAAAAACAAAGTTGAAGATTGCAAAGTCCTAAGAAGAAGGATCTGTCCCTGAATTTTTGGTCAAAAGAGCACATATTTAGGATGTCCTTTATCAGGTTCTGTTGCTAAACAGATTGGAGGAAGGAGAAATAGAAAAGAGGGCGTCACTAGCTTCAAATTCCTTAAAATCTAATGGGGGTAAAAAGGCCGATTATCAACTAATCAGAATTCAAGGCAGAACCCACACGGTCTGGGTGGTGAGAGAGGAGAGACAGATCCAGCCAGGAGTTAGAAAAGGGAGAGACAGTTGAATCAGTGAATTCGAAGAGGGTGAGAGAGGATTACAGCAGGAAAGGCGGGGCTGGGCTTCTCAGATAGAGCAAAGATCCATTATAACAAGTTATGAAGCCAAAATGAAGTGAGAAAAGCACAGAATCCCAGTTCCACCACCTCCTGAAGGCATAGTCTGCGCCTCAGCTCCTCCGTGTAAAGTGGTGGTGAGGATGCAGCAGCGTAGCTCACCCTGCATGATTCCCAGAGCATCACGGTGGCTCTAAAATACTGAGGTCCTTTAACCTAGCAGCAGTTCTGGGAGCCTCAGGAGAAAGAGGAAGCAGCCGGTGTGGGCATCTCTTTCAGGGAGGGAGTTAATAAAGAGAAGGAGACGTAGGATGGGAATCCGAGATGTAGCAGAAGAGAGGGAAATTTCAGGAGAAGGGGACGTGAGCTTGACTCCTAAGCAGTTCTAAGGAGAAGGGTCCCTTGGAAAGAGATCTTAAGATGTGAAGAAAGGCCCACTGGTTGAGAAACTCTTTGAGGAGAGATTACAACAACAGTAACGACAGCAATAATCAACACGTCTCGGGCAAGGAAAAATAGCAAGTTTTATGCGACACCCTCAAATTGTCTGACCTCATTTAATTTGCTCTAAAATTATATCGCGTAAGTAATTACCACCTATTTTCACAGACAAGGAGACAAAGACTCAGACAGCTTACATAGCTGGATTTACTCATTCCTTCATCAGCTAGTATTTGACTAGATAATGAAATGAAGACGTAAGATGGACACCATCCCTGACGTCAAGAATGCGGCAGGCAGCATGGAGGACAGTACAGGTGACTAACACATCACCAAGCAAAGGTCAGCCAAGTGGATATGGGAGGAGTTCCTGATGCTCAGGGGGGGTTCCCTTTCCCTCCTGAGACGGGAATGGACAGCTCCTCAGTCTGCTGGTTTAGCCCCTAGGGTGGGGCTCATCAAATAGCCCCACTCTCAGATCCAAACTTGCAGAGAAGGACTTCTCAACAGCCTGCCCCCATGGGGCACACAGTGCGCCCCGTAGAGCGAGTCCCACTTGCACCTCTGAGCCCCCTGGCCTCAGGGACACCCACAGGCAGGGACCCTGTCCAGTGTCTTCTAAACACGTGAAGAGTCAGCCTTAGAATTCAGGCTTAGGGCAATGCTCTGAGAAAGGAGGGAAGGTAGACAGGAGGTTTTTGCTGAAGCTACACTGCAATTCTGAGCTGGAAAAAAACAGAATGGAACCATTTCAGGAGAGTCTGCCATCACCCCAGCAGAGATCCTTGGGGCTGGATGGCAGTGGGCCTGGTGCCCAGAACGCTAGAAAAACAAGCCGGAGCACATTCTCATGGAAAATGCATCCAAACATTTCGTCCCACTGCATTAAGTTCCTAGGCTGCAACACATGCCGTTCTAGGCCTGGGATACAGCAGTTAAAATGACAAGACACAGTCTCTTTTCTAGTGGGCGCTTAGAATTTACCCCGCCATAGTATAACACTTTAGTGACTGCAGAAAAATACGTTCGGAAGTTGGGGAAAACTTGGCTGGACTCATTGTTTAAAGAACAATTAATAAGGAAACAGTACCGAGCTGGAATAACAAGCTTCGGGGAAATTTTGCAGTTAAGAAAATTAGAGGCTGCAGTTTCAGGGGCCAAACTGTCAAGTTGAATGCAGGGAAACACAAACTGAGCCAGGCCCTCACAGCATCCAAGTAAATATGGGGGCAGCATGTGGGGTGTCCTGAAGGGGGGAAAGGAAGGTAGGAGCACTGATGAAAGTTGTCTATATAAGGTGTTTTACACCCAAATGCCATCTGTCAATCACCCTTTGTGAGCCTTTCCTAGTAAATGGTTATGAAGCTCTGGCTCTGTGCCTGGAACTACGCTAGGATCTTTCTGACACATCTCATGTAATCTTCACCTTCCTCTGAGGGGTTAATCATATCCCCAATTTACAGATGCAGTAATTGCGGTTACACAGGGTTAAGGACTTTGCCTTAAGATCACATGGTAAGTAAGAGGCAGGGTTACAAGAGGAACTCAAGGCTGTCCGTTTCCAGACACTACCTTGTTCTTTTCACTGAGACCTTGTTCTCTCCCTGCGTTGAGCAGCATCTCTGAACTCCTCTTCCAGGCTCGTGGGTCTGTTCTAACCAGCATCAAATACAATCTCCACTCTTTGGGGCTCATCTGGACGTTGTCACTGGAGCACTGTGCCTCTTCCCAGCTAACTCTTCACTTAATGAAGCCACCTACAGCCAGTGGAAGGAAGTCCAGCTGTGCAAACAGCCAAGCCTCTGTCCTCTCACCTGTGTCTGGCCTTGCGCCTAGCCTGCAGCTCAGCCCTCGCTCACCTGGCCAGGGGAAAGTAAAGCTCCTCCAAGTCAAGGAGAAGAGGGACTGCTCCCTGTCCTTAGCACCTCTTTTCTAGCACAGAGACTATGACAGGTCAAAGCAAGCAAGAGAGCTGCACTGTGACCCACTTAAAGAGACTGGGTCAGAATCTCGGTCAGGAGTGAGAATTAGGTCAGTGCTAGTCGGAGACTGAAGTACACCCGAAGATAAGATGGGAAAGGCCTGTGAAGAAGCCAGAGGAGGAACTAACACATAGCAAAGGGCAGTGTGATCAGGTGGGCAGGGGAGTCTAGAGTTTGTATAAGGTTCACAGCATGGAGGCTGCCATCAGAATGCCCACTGGGTGAGGCTTTATACTAGAAGTTGTTCACTTATGTTTCCTCGAGAAATAATGGATGAACAACTGAGTTAAAAAACTAAAATAAGAAGGCAGTTGTGCCTTTTACAAGATGAGAGGTAATGGCAAATTAATACATCTATGCCAGTGCAACTAGACTGGGTTATAAGAAACCTTTCTGTCTTTAAAGCTACTAGTTAACTATAATCTAATGCTGGGATGTTTTGTTAATTTATTCTAGTTCAGGAGATGAGACAACGTCATTTTCTTTCTTTTTTTTTTTTTTTTTTTTTTTTGTGGTACGTGGGCCTCTCACTGTAGTGGCCTCTCCCGTTGCGGAGCACAGGCTCCGGACACGCAGGCTCAGCGGCCATGGCTCACGGGCCCAGCCGCTCCGCGGCATGTGGGATCTTCCCGGACCGGGGCACAAACCCGTGTCCCCTGCATCGGCAGGTGGACTCTCAACCACTGCACCTCCAGGGAAGCCCGACAACGTCATTTTTGCATCAATCCCTGTTGATAAGTTTCTTCTTCCTTGATAAGGATGGTGTGACAAATTTATATAAGCCTTGCTTTGATGATTCAGGATCAGGCAGTTGTGTCATCAGTGAAACATTGCCTATTACAGTAAATATGTATTAAGGAGGTGTGATAAAGTGGGAAGAACGGAAGCCAATCCCAGGACTAAAGACGGTGAAAAAGTATTCTTCCTGGTTCTTTTCCAAAAATCTATCTCCTCACTCAAAAGGCAAACTCCAAGTAAGTCCTTGGTCACGAAAGTTCTACGTAATCCTTGTCTTCCCCTAGTTTTGACTGAAGATTCTATCTGGCTTATGCCATAGACCTGCAGAAGTACTCGAAAAACATAGTCTGATTCACTATCTGCTACCTTATATTAGTGGCTAATCAATTTAACCCTGGTGTTCACCTAAGGGTGAACAGAACTAAAATCGTTAAAATTGCAAAACATATTTAGAGTATCCCTGAGGCACTACTGCTGAAATATTTAACCCAAATTTATTCAAGCCCCCAGAACTGTGCTATCCAATATTATAGCACCAGACATGTGCTCTGATACTTCAAGTTCAATTAATTAAATACAAGTAAAAACTCATTTCCTTAGTTTTACTAACCACATTTCAAGTGTTCAATAAATACCTGTGGTCAATGGTTACCACACTGAACAACATATATAGAACATCTTCATCACACAAAGTTCAACTGAACAGTACTGCCTGAGACCTAACTTTTAGTGTTTCTGAAATACAAGGGAGAGAGAACCAAGGTAAATGATGTTACTAGAAAACAGACAACTCCACCATGTGGGAATTTTTATAACACAACTGGCCTCTCCCCTCAGTCAATGAATGAGTAGAAGGTTGGGAAGAGAAATTTGAAGGACTCTGCTAGATCACATCAGGTAGCTATGCAAAGTTCAGACTCTAACTACGTGGTATAACTTGCTAGTAGCAGTGAGACATGTCACTCTCTCTGACTGAGACTAAATTCTTTAACTGGGGTGTGTGTGTGTGTGTGTGTGTGTGTGTGTGTGTGTGTGTGTGTGTGTGTGTGTGTGTGTGTGTGTGTTTTCTGTTTTCAACAGCCAGGCTACTTAAGAGTCTATTCTTCAACCAAACCACCAGAGAGGCTATTTCTAGCACACATCTGTTGTCTTATGAGAGCTCAAGTTTTACTCTCTTAACCTTAAACCACTTTTCTTATTTCAAATTTAGACCTTGATCCAGCAACTAAATATCAAGTATTGCCACTCATCTCTGCCTACCAATCAGTTTGTTCACTTTCCACAAAACAACCCTCTTTGTATTATAATGGTATTTGTTTGCAGATCGGAATGCTTTATTACATTTTCTTGCATTGTTTAAAATAAATAAATGGAAAATGGAGAAAATAAATATGCTAATATTAGCTGCAATGCAATTAATACAAAGATGGGGAGAATATAAATTAGACTAAACCTCTTCAGTCTGGCTCGAATGCCTATTGAAAGTAAGCTGTTTGGTTATATGTTTAATTCTAAAGAAACATTTAAAGAATTAAAAGTCTATAAAATATTGGTAAGGCACTTCCATGGTGGCACAGTGGTTAAGAATCCGCCTGCCAATGCAGGGGATACAGGTTTGAGCCCTGGTCCGGGAAGATCCCACATGCCGCGGAGCAACTAAGCCCGTGCGCCACAACTACTGAGCCTGCGCTCTAGAGCCCGCGAGCCACAGCTACTGAAGCCCATGCGCCTAGAGCCCATGCTCTGCAACAAAAGAAGCCACCACAATGAGAAGCCCGCGCACCGCAACAAAGAGTAGCCCCCGCTCACTGCAACTAGAGAAAGCCCACGTGCAGCAACAAAGACCCAATGCAGCCAAAAATAAATATATAAAAGATAAATAAATTTATAAAATGAAATAAATAAAACATTGGTAAGATATTGCTGACAATTATATAGCCAAAAGGTGAAGTGTTATAAGGAAAGAAATAGATTTTAAAACGTTATGAGAGTCCATATCAATAAAATATTCCATTGATCCCTGAGAGAATTTCATAGTCTTACAAATCACCTCATAGAGATACAGCTTTTTTCAGACCCTTAATCAAGAGAATTAAAATACCAGACTTGTTCTTCCTTCTGTCAACTTAAAAAAATAATCCGTATAAAGCAGAAATCAATATTGTATTGATTGGATTGGATTGGATTAAAACAAGACATCAGTGGAGAAAATCAATGAAACCAAAAGCTGATTCTTTGAAAAGATCATTAAAATCAATAAGCCAATAGCCAGGCTAACTAAGAAAAAAAAAAAGATAAAGGACACAAATTACTAACAAGAGAAGGAAAGAGGGGACATCACTACAGAGTCCATGGACGTAAAAAGAATAATAAGAGAATACTATAAACAACTCCTTGGGCTTCCCTGGTGGCGCAGTGATTCAGAGTCCACCTGCCGATGCAGGGGACACAGGTTCGTGCCCCGGTCCGGGAAGGTCCCACATGCCACAGAGTGGCTAGGCCCGTGAGCCATGGCCGCTGAGCCTGCGCATCCAGAGCCTGTGCTCCGCAACGGGAGAGGCCACAACAGTGAGAGGCCCGCGTACCGAAAAAAAAAAACAACAACTCCTTGCCTACAAATTTGATAACCTAGATGAAATGGACCAATTCCTTGAAAGACACAGTCTGCCAAAATGCACACAAGATGAAACAGACGGTCTAGATATGCCTATATCTATTAAAGAAATTGAATCAATAATTAATAACATTTCAATACAGAAAACACCAGGCCCAGATGGGTTCACTGGTGAATTCTAACAAACATTTAAGGAAGAAATTATACCAATTCCCTACAATATCTTTCAGAAGATAAAAACAGATGGAATACTTCCTAATTTATTCTTTGAAACCCACATTAGTTTAAAACCAAAACCAGACAAACACTTTACAAGAAAACTACAGACCAATAATTTTCATGAATATAGATGCAAATATCCTCAAAACAAAATATTAACAAATTTAATCCAACAATGTATAAAAAGAATTATACACCACAACCAACTGGGATTTAACCCAGGTATGCAAGGCTGGTTCAACATTAAAAAATCAATTAAAGTAACCCATCACATCACCAGGCTAAAGAAGAAAATCACATGAATATATCTTTAGATGCAGAAAAAGCGTTTGACAAAATTCAACACCCATTCATGATAAAAACAAAAAACTCGGGCTTCCCTAGTGGCGCAGTGGTTGAGAGTCCGCCTGCCGATGCAGGGGACACGGGTTCGTGCCCCGGTCCGGGAAGATCCCACATGCCGCTGAGCGGCTGGGCCCGTGAACCATGGCCAAATAGGAAGGCTCAAAACTGTCAAAATGTCAGTTCTTCCCAAAATGCTATGCAGATGCAACGAAATCTTAATCAAAATCTCAGCAAGTTATTTTGTGGATATTGACAAGTTGATCCTAAAGTTTATACACAGAGTCAAAGGATCCAGACTAGCCCACATGATACTATAGAAGAACAAATCTGTAGGACTGAGATTACCCAAATTCAACACTTACTAAAAAGCTACAGTAATCAAGACAGTGTGCCTTGGCAAAAGAAGAAACAAATGGACCAAAGGAGCAGAATAGAGAGCCCAGAATAGACTCAACTTTTGACAAAGGAGCAGAGGCAACGCTATGGAGAAAAGGTAATCTTTTCAACAAATGGTACTGGGACCACTGGACATCCTCATGCAAAAAAAAAAAAAAAAAAAAAGAGTGAGAGAGAGAGAATCTAGACACAGGTCTGGGGAGAGGAGGAAATGAGGAGACAAAACAAAGGGTACAAGCTTTCAGTTATAAGAAGAAGAAGTGCTAAGGCTCTAATCTACAGCATGGTGACTACAGTTAATAATAAATTATTTTATGTATGCTTGAAAGTTGCTGAGAGTAGATCTTAAGCATTCTCACCACAATAAAAGAAATACATGTGTATCAAATCATCATGCTGCATACTTTATATATGTACAATTATATTTGTCAATTATTCCTTAATAAACTTGGGAAAAAAATTAACTCAAAATGGATCACAGACCTAAATGTAAAACAGGAAACTATAAAGCTTCTAGACCTTAACATTGGAGAAAATCTATATGACCTTGGGTTTTGTGATAACCTTTTAGATACAACCCCAAAGGCATGATCCATGGAAGAAAGAATTGATAAATGGGACTTCATTAAAAGTAAAAATTTATGCTCTGTGAATGCCAGTGTCAAGAGAATGAAAAGACAAGCCACAGACTAGGAGAAAATATTTGCAAAAGACGTATCTGATAAAGGATTGGTATCCAAAATATATAAAGAGCTCCTAAAACTCAATAATAAGTAAACAAGCAACCCAATTAAAAAAGGGCCAAAGATCTTAACAGATACTTCACCACAGAAAGTATACAGAGGGCAAATAAGCATATGAAACGACATCACATACAAATTAAAACAGCAGTGAGCTACCAATATACCCCTATTAAACAAGAGAACACTGACAACATCAAATGCTGGTGAAGATGTGAAGCAACAGGAACTCTCATTCACTGTGGGTGGGAATGCAAAACAGTACATCCAAAAAACAGCTATAAGCACCTTTCTTGAACAATTGGGGAATTATGAATGTGGAATATACATTGAATGGTATTATGGCAACTTTCTTCAGTGCGATGATGTCATTCAAGTCGCACTGGAGAATATATTTTCCTAAGCAAGCATGCTGAGGATCTGAGTTGTATTGTCTTGAAATCTGCAGCTTATTTTCAAATGACCTAGAAAAATATGCATATATTCATATGCAGATAAAGCAAACATTCCAGCAGGTTAACAACTGCCAAATCTAGGTGTAGAAAATGTGGTTTTCATCATGCCTTTCTTCAATTTTTCTGGATGATTGAAAATGTTCATAATAAAATTTTTGTGACACAGCATCCCCATGGAATTTACAGAACCTGACGTGTCAAAACTCTAAGGCAGTTTGTATTTGAAAGCCCTTTTTGCTTTTTTTTCTACCTAGTAATGGAAGACTTCCATTCTTTTAACACTGTTTTATTTACGTGTGTCAAGAAGATCAAATGAGAGAAATAACTATATTGTACCTTGTGACTCACCAGCTTTTCACTTTTTATGACTCGTCATCCATGGACAGAAGAAAGCTTGCACATTTTACTAACGTGAAATTTTCAACAAACTTCTCCCAGTCCCAAAGGAATAGATTTCATTATGATCCTGCTTCAATGGCCTCCTTTTTTCTCTTCCTCCTTCCACTCTTTCTTTTCCTCTGTGTTGAAATTTACATGCACTATTTAAGTTTGCCCTTAAATACCAGATTTCATTTCTCCTGCATCGATCACAACTTGCTTTTGATTCAGCCAGCTCTAACAAGAAAGCTTTGTCTTAAACTCCAAAACTTAAAATGAATATATACATATATAAGAAAATTATTTGAATTGAAAATTAGAATTGTTTCTCCACGTCAAGAAGAGCCAAGGAAAACAGAAAGTAATCAAGTTCCTGGAATTAAGGAATTCCATGACAAAAGGTTAAAAAGCAACTGGCATGATTAGACACAGGAAAGGGAAGACAAGGACATTTTTAGAGTAACTCGGAACCGGGCACTTCTCGGAACAGACCCAAGTAGCACAGGTGGCAGCTAATTTAATACAAAACCTGGGTGCTAACTGGGTACCTTGAGAAGGGAAGGTGTATCTATCTGGCACACAAGACCCTGCACATCTTAGGAACTGGGTGGGGGGATTGGCAAGTAGGAAGAGAAGTGTCAGGGAAAGAAGAAAACGTTGAGCCCATGCATTAGAAACGGACAATGGACTCATCCTGAAACCGAGACATGGCTACAGAGCCCTCCAGAACTTCAAGTATCAGAGATTCCTCAGTTAATCATGTAACTTCATATGTCTTGAGGCAAGTTATCATGGCAGGAAAAAGCTGGGATTGGAATAGGCAGATATAATCTCTCTAAATCTTTATGCTAATGCTACCTAATATCATTGGGGGAAGAAGGATGGGAATTTCATCCACTGGCTTTTTAACAGGCTCGGGTGACAGTCTGTAACCTAGAGCTCCAAGCGTACCCTACAAGTGGCAGCATTCATTGGAAAAACATAACAGCTGCCATGCAAGTGGCACAACCCCCGACGTGTATTCATTGACACCTTTAGTTATTAATTCAACCCCTAGGATGTGATGGGGTGCACAGGAGGGGCTGTAGTCCCAGAGGTTAGCACATGGAGCATGAAAGCTAAGGAAATAACCACAGAAATAAATGGAACATTACGGCAAGTGCTATGAGTGATATAATACTTGAGCTGAAATCTGAAAGAAAGACATGGGAAGAAGCCAGTATATCTCAGGCAGAGGCCAGTATATCTCCCTACAACAGAAGAACACATGCAGCTTTCATGGAATGCTTTCTAAAAGTCCCAGAATACACATCACAAGCAGATAACAGAGGCCATATATACACATGGGCACGCATATCATAATCTAGGTACATTTTATATTATTTCATTCACTAATTTCAGGTCTCAGTACATTTAGAGGTCAGAGCTCACTGTGCATGTGGGTAAGCATACCTCTCTACTTCAAAGGGTCTTCTTGATAATATATTTTTTTAATTTCTTGTATTATTTAATAATATCAACTATTTTTTAACTTGTAATGTGACTGGAAAAAGCATCTATTTGATTTTCATTCATATTTTAACTATCAGCGTTGTCTTAAATCTGTAATTTCCTTGTAGGGATGTTTTAAAGTCACTCATGCATTTTGTGAGGGCAGTTTAATTAAAACTAAACATGATAACCCACAAATGTACCTATCTGGACCCCGTAAATGAGATTGTCACAATCAACGAATTTGAAAGGACAAGTAAGGACACCTCTCCAACCTGCCTTGTTAGGAGTCACCTCTTCCCTCAGGACACTTGTCCTCCTGCAGGTGACCACCTGACATGTGGACAGGCGAGGCCACTGATATCATGGAGAATATTCCCCATCAGAAGCCTGATTTCTTCCTTTACAATTACGAAACGATTATAAATAACATTCTTAGCATTTTCTCTCTGGGGAGAAAAAGAGCTGAGGTCCAGAGCAGGAGGAAATGGGGATGTTTGGCCTTAAAAAAAAAGTCCATTCTTTCCAGGAAAGGATGTGCACAAACGGAGTGACACTGAGCACAGGGGGATTCAGTAGGGAAAGTGACCACCTTGTTTATGTTTTATTCCGTGTTCCTAGTGAGGAGAAGAGGTAGGTCTTCCCCCAGAAGACCTTCCCCCTTCCACCAGAAGACCTTCCCCCTTCCACCAGGAAAAATGGTGGCTAACTCAAGGAGGATGGTAATTTGGAAGATTTTGAATGGCACAAATTCCAGCAGGAAAAGGGAAGGGAGAAGCAGATTAAGAAAGTATTGAAGAATTCCCCCGGCAATGTTAGGAACCCAGCTTAGTTTTAGAGATGATTTCAAGTGGCGTGTGAGCGTGTGAGATTTCTTCCAGTACCCTGGACAGCTCCCAAGCAGTCTGAGGAACCTGCACGCTTAGAAAGATTCAGGCCCAGGTCCTCCCGGGTATAGGTGTCATGGTTTGTTTTGTCTCTGCCAACTGGTTTGTTAAAGCAGATGTACTAACTCACGCCACCTGGTATCTTCCTTAAAGACAAAGGAATGGAGCACATTTTATCCAGAGAGCCTTAAATCCTGTGAGTACATTATAGAGCACGCGGCCATCAGGAACTCTAATCAGAGGCATAGCTGTTAATCTGAATTATTACATTTTGGAAAAATAAGAATAAACTGAAAGTAACTAAATTCTTCTCAGCTCGAAATGTTTTCACCTTTTGTTCCACATAAGACTGTGATCATGTGATCAGCTTTTCTCATGCTTCCTTACAGCTTTGTATTAATCATGAGACACAGAAGCCTCCGTAGAATCTGAAACTAAGCGTTAAGAATAAGAAGTACTTGGGCTTCCCTGGTGGTGCAGTGATTGGGAGTCCGCCTGCCGATGCAAGGGACACAGGTTCGTGCCCCGGTCCGGGAAGATCCCACATGCCGCAGAGCGGCTGGGCCCGTGAGCCATGGCCGCTGATCCTGCGCGTCTGGAGCCTGTGCTCCGCAACGGGAGAGGCCACAGCAGTGAGAGGCCCGCGTACCGCAAAAAAAAAAAAAAGTACTGGACTTCCCTGGCGGTCCAGTGGTTAAGACTCTGCGCTTCCACTGCAGGGGGCACGGGTTCGATCCCTGGTCAGGGAAGTTCTGCTTGCTGCACGGTATGGCCCAAAATAAAAAGTATTAAAAGTACTGACCTTCTATCCAGCCTGACCCAACCTATAGCCACACCCTCATTGCCACAGAACAATCTGTGAAAAATTCTAAACTCTGTTCACGTCATTCTTTGCTCACAAATCTTTTAAGGACCCACGGTGCCCACAGAATAAGGCATAGCATCCTTGGTGATGCTTACGCCGCCCTCTAGGATAAAGTCCCTGCAAATTCCCCAGGCTCTTTCCTGCTCCTTCCCACCACAGACCCTATACTCCACATGGAAATGTGTACCTGGGAGAGTTCTAAACTCTTATAACCATTTCCTTTCTAACTGCTAAGAGGCAGTCATTCTTGAAATGGGAATAATACTCTAAGATGGCAAAGTCATTGCTCCAACCAGATTCAGCCTAAAGCCTTTTAAAGCAATTTCCTAAAGACTGTCTCTGGATACTGAAGGCAGTGATTCGCTGCCAGCGGGAATGATGCCCTGGTAATTCACTAGCACACAAGCAGGAGATCGGCCATCATCGGAGCAATTGAGAAACAATAGTGAAAACAAACAAGAACTGAATTGTTGTTGACCAATCAATAGTATTTTTGGATTATTCCTTTTTTACGTACCAATGTGAAAAAGAGAGAGAGAGAGAGAAAGAGAGAGGGAGAGATTGAGGACTTTTCTATTCAACTGTAATTTTATTCTTTTAATTCAGTCAGAGCATTGTGTAAATGTGCATAAAATTATAATCAGAATGAGCTCCCTCAAAACACAAGCTACCCCTGGGGATCACAAGGCTGCAAAGAGTGCCTTGGGATGGATATGTTATGCACGTTACAGAAAGATCAGTATTTCCTGTTTTATTTGACTTTATCAATTTATCTTGGCCAAAACTTTAAATAGATTCTGAGGACTGCAAAACCATTTTAAAGAGTCAGCCTAGGGGTTTCCCTGGTGGCACAGTGGTTAAGAATCCACCTGCCAATGCAGGGGCCACGGGTTCGACCCCTGGTCCAGGAAGATCCCACACGCCGCGGAGCAACTAAGCCCGTGCGCCACAACTACTGAGGCTGCGCTCTAGAGCCCGTGAGCCACAACTACAGAGCCCATGTGCCGCAACTACTGAAGCCCGTGCGCCTAGATCCCATGCTCCGCAACAAGAGAAGCCACCGCAGTGAGAAGCCCACGCACCGCAAGGAAGAGTAGCCCCTGCTCACTGCAACTAGAGAAAAGCCCACGCGCAGCAACGAAGACCCAACGCAGCCATAAATTAATTAATTAATTAATTTTAAAAAATGAGTCAGCCAGACAACAGAAAACAAATATAGCCCTGGTTCCTTCTTTCCAGTGCAGAGAGAGTTGAAAATTTCCCTGTGGAATACGCCGAGGATGATGTTGCCAGGGCCATTTGTGGAGGACGGTACAGATGGCTGAACAAAGAGTGAGGACTTTGAAGGCAGACAGACTCCAAGTAACGTTTCAGTTCTCTCATTCATTAACTGTGTGAACTTGGGCCAATTATTCCTTCTCTGAGCCTCAATTTCTCTCCTATAGAATGAGAATAATAATACTGCCTCCTACATGGCCATAGGGACAAATGAGAAAAGGGCATGTGGTGAGTACAGAGACCGGCACCTAATGGGGACTCCATCACAGCGCTCTCTGGTAACGCAAGTTTCACTTCTATGTTATTCCTGCCCTAAGCGATGCCAGATCGTTGACGGCCTGGGTGAAGCTCTGAAGATGCCATCCTGAGCAGCCCTGGCTTCAGTTAGGTCTTTATTCAGAGTCTCCCTGACCACTTGATCTAAAAGTGCTCTCCTCTGCCACCCCGCACCATCTTTTATTTTGCTGCATTACTTCCTATTACATCTATTTATTGATTGATTTGATTTATGTATTGTTTGACCCCCTCCACTAGATCTGAGGCTTGGGAGACTCAGGATTCGGTCTGGTTTGTTGGCTCTCTCTCCATCCCATAGTATCCATCCCATAGTAACTGATAAGAAATGTCTGTCAACAATAAATGAGTAAAATAATTACATACTCTCTTTGGGACAAGACCTGGTACCATCCTGTGCTGTTACCAAACTGTGTAACATTTGCTCTTTTTTGCTTCCAGATTAACAGAGAAAAGAATACCTTTTGAAAGCCATAACTTATGCTTCCTAAGGATAACAGGCAGCCAGAAATAACTGGGTAACTCAGTCCAATATCTGCTCTGTCAGACTCCAAACTTTCTGCAAGATGCCATGCTGTCTGTTGTAAGCTCTCCTTTCTCTCTGAAGCTGGTTTCTACACCGTCCATAATTCTTTCTCCTTCCCTCTTCTTTATTCTTTCTACAGGAAAGAATCCAAAATGCTCTAACTGGTGAGTCACATCAAATCTCATGAATCCAACTACAGTCTTCACACCAATAACACTTGTATTTCTATCTCCAACCCAGATCTCTCCCAACGTCCACAGACTCCATGGGTATCTCCTAACGAGACACCATACTGCAGCTCTAAAAACTTGTCTTGGTCCTTCATTCTTCTATGTTTGCAAGTAGCATCACTATACATCCTGTCACCCAAACAAGAATCCCAGAGTCATCCAAGATTCCACATGCTTCCTGAACACCCAGAGCCAATCCATCACCAAGATCTGTCGATCTGAAACCCACAAGAGTTCTAGAATTCGCCTGCTCTCCTCTCCACGGTCCCAGCCTTAGTTCAGATCCCACCATTTCTTACCTGGAAAACAAAATACTGAAAACACAAAAGGATGATGAGGAAATGAAGCAACAGGAGCTCTCATTCATTGCTGGTGGGAATGCAAAATGGTACAGTCACTTTGGAAGACTATTTGGTAGTATTTTATGAAACTAAGCATACTCTTACCGTACAATCCAGCAATCCTGCTCCTTGGTATTTACTCAATGAGCTGAAAACTTATGCCACACAAAAACCTAGACACTGATGTTTATATTTATAGCATCTTTATTCATAATTACCAAAACCTGTAATCAACCAAGATGTCCTTCAGGAGGTGAATAAATGCAGGAAGTATGGTATATCCAGACAATGAAATAGTATTCAGCACTAAAAGAAAAAGCTATCGAGTCATCAAAAGACATGGAGGAACCTTAAAGGTATATTATTAAGTGAAAGAAGCCAAGCTGAGAAGGCCACATATTGTGTGATTTCAACTACACGACATTCTGGAAAAGTCAAAATTATGGAGACAGTAAAAAAGCTCAGTGGTTGCCAGGGGTTAGTGGGAGAGAGAGATAAACAGACAGGACGTGGAGAATTTTTAGAGCAGTGGAACTATTCTGTATGACTGTAAAATGGTATTGTGTTATGTCATAATAAATTTGATACGTGTCATTATAAATGTGTCCAAACCCACAGAATGCACAACACCAAGAGCGAACCCTGATGTAAAATATGGACTTTCGGTGTTAATGACGTGTCAGTGTAGGTTTATCAGTTGTAGCCAATGTACCACTGTAGTACAGGATGTTGATACTAGGGGAGGTTGTGCATGTGTGGGGCAGGGAATATATGGGAACCCTATATGCTCCACTCAATTTTTCTGTGAACTTAAAACTGCTCTAAAAATACAGTCTATTAAAAATAAACAACAGGGCTTCCCTGGTGGCGCAGTGGTTGGGAGTCTGCCTGCCGATGCAGGGGACACGGGTTCGTGCCCCGGTCCGGGAAGATCCCACATGCCGCGGAGCAGCTGGGCCCGTGAGCCATGGCCACTGAGCCTGGGCGTCCGGAGCCTGTGCTCCGCAACAGGAGAGACCACAGCAGTGAGAGGCCCATGTACCTCAAAAAAATAAAAAATTTAAAAAATTAAAAATAAACAACAAACAAACAGCCTCCCATCTAGTTATGTGGGCCCATCGTGGCCCCATCTCATCAATCCACCACAGCCTAGAAGTTATTTCTCAATAGAAAATCTGATCAAGGTATCCACTACCAAAAAACCCTTCCAGGCTTTTCAATAGCTCACAAATTAAAGGGCTCTGGGCAAAGTGTTAGAAAATGTCTTTCCCTTCCTGCGTTAAGAATCTGACCACCAGATAAACTTTCTAAGTCTGTTTCCCTGGAAACAGATAATGACGGCGTGTGTGCGAACTGTATTGCTAAACAATATTGCTTACTGTAAACTGACTTCTGCTGGGGAGACTGTCTCTGGACTGGGGGAACTATAGGTATTGGATGGAGGTGCCTTGTTTTGGACTTCCCTGAACTTAGAGACTCCAGTGCTGAGCATGTGTTTTCAGGGGTCCTACGCCTATGGAGTTTCTACAAGAGAGAAATGGTTCCTGAAAGGCATGAGGCTCTTAAGCCAGGGTGAAACCTCCACCACGCAACGTGGGCTGTTCCTCTTTGCACACAGGCTGGCTACTGCAAGTACTCCTGCTGAAGAGGAACACCTGCGGTTTCTGACGAGGCAGGTACCAAGTGTGGTGTATGGCTGTCCCATGCATCTGAATGTCTAGTTGGGACCAAGAAGACACCGTGGTTGCTCCTTGCCTCTCTTTCAAGCATCACATCCTACTCCCCCTTCTACCCTCCTTTAATAGAAGAAATTATTTACATTTGCCAGTAAGTATCGTGTGATCTCTCTCCTCCAAGCCATCTCGCATGTCCTACTTCTTCTTTGTCATCTACCATGCTCTTCTTTCAGTCCCTGCCCACAGTCACCTCCTCTGGGAAAGCTTACCCACCGTGTCCCACAGTGATGTGGCCCCCACATCACTCCTAACCTTCCTCACTCTATCTCATTATCATCTGTTTGCCTACCTGTTTTTTCACCGTGAGCCCTCCTTGAAGGTCGTGGTTGCAAGACCTGCCACTTGATTGCTGCCAAAGCCATCTCTGTAAACACAGCTGATCGCATCACTCCCAGTGCCAGGTATTTCTGGTTTCTTATCCAAAAAACATCTTCCCTTTCTCTCTAAATGGAACCTTGACTTTATCTGGCTCAGCCGCATAGCAAAATAGGCATCTCTCCAGACACCCTTTTGGTCAGTAGTGGTCACAAGAGCTAGTTCAGACCAAGAAGATGTTAGTGAAAGCCTGTTGGATGGGATTATGAGAAAGCCACCTTTTCTTTAACAAAAAGAGATAAACTTGGTTGACATAAGTCTTTCACTCTTCACCCTTCCTGCTTCCTATACATCTGAA
>NW_028138456.1:0-22611 GCF_964270905.1 Leucopleurus acutus
TGTCATGTTAAACATAGACTGAACAGAAAATCTGCCTTCTGCTTTCATTTCTCTTAGAGTGGCATCTTCTCATAATATATTTTTGTAAACCCATTGTTAAGTATAGATTGAAATGAGTGTGCAGTAAACTCTGTGAACTTTCTGTTTTCAGTTTTATTTGTGCAGGTAATGTTTTTAAACTTTGGCCACGTGCTCTCAAGTTTGACCTTTTTCTAAAGTCAACCACTTGCATCTAATTTTTGTATGCAAAATTCACATCATTTCTAATATTAAAGTGATAGGCCTTAATGTAATTCAGCAAACTTTCATTGAATATTGCGTGCAGAATGCATTGTGCTATATTAAATCGTGTTGATGGGAGGTTGAAACTTGGAGCAATTAACGTTTACCTTGGAAAGGCAGGGTAGGGAAGAGGATTTTCCCACAACACTCATGGCGTGGATGAAGTGTTTACTCATCTGATCTATTTGGTTTCTCACTGGTTCCTTAAGAGTTGAGATGTAACTGTGTCTGTAAATGGCAGATATTTCTCACAATTTGAGCAAAAGCAAAGGGGAACCAATAATTTTGATTATAGAATTTTATTAAATGGTAAACGTTCTGTGACAATAAGATCTTGGAGCAAATGGGCCAGGGTGTATTTAAACACTCTTCTTGAGATTTTCCAGGCTATAAAGTGCAGTGTTCCCCAAAGTTCAGGCCGCTAATAGTCTGTCTGCATCTGAAATAGATGGGATATTTGTTAATGCAGATCTCTTGACCCTACTCCAGACTTGAGTCAGAATCTCTAAGTGGAGCTTGGGAATCTGCATTTAACCCAGTTATTGGATAATTCTTAACCACTGATTTAAGTTATCTTTCTAGCATTTGAGGTGATGAGCAATTTATTTCTCTGAAAATTGTCTATACTTAGTGGATATCACATTATAGTTTAATCAGTGTTGTTATGTATTGGTATATATTTTACAGAATTACTCTTTCAAAAGAGGTATCTGTGGGTCAGTGGAAGTAAGTTGATGCCATTGTGACAGGTCTTTTCCTATTTTCTTATAAAATGATACTTCAAAAATTTACTTTGTACATGTACACGCAAACACGCACATAAACATACACATGAAGTTAAGAGCTGGCATAGCCAGGGTTAAATAAGTTGGTACAACTTTGGGACTGGAGTTTTGGAGTCAGTATAAATACCACTGTATTAAAAGTAGTTGATACTACTTCTGTTTTCAAGGTAATGATTTACTCATTAATGCTTAAACGTTACTTAATGTAATTAAGTGGATCATGTTTTATGATGCATATTTTCTTCAACTAAGCATTAGATAATTGTAGTTAAGCATACTGATTGCATGCTAAACACATTTTCTTGCTCTTTATAGACATTTAATTTAAAATACTGTAAGAAAAACTATCATTTATTTTTCTTTACCTCTGAATGAACTCAGGCCTGAATAGAAACTTTATCCTAAAGAATTTAATTCATTTCTCTTTACACAGAGGACATAGAATTTCAAAGCATGATGTAAGTGGATTTGCAAGATTCTTTGGAGTAGAAAATATATCCTCCTCCCCAATTTAAAATTCTTTTATTCAGCAGCGGAATCATGTTGGTAAGGTATTCTTAGTGCTTTTTCTGCAATAGCTAACGGTCAGCCAGAGATATAAGCTTGAACAAAATGTTCTACTTTAATTCATTAAGGCAGTTTCGGTTGAATCAAGGGGAAAAAAAGAACTTACAACCAATGACTAGTGAAGCATTATGCATGTATTTATTTGTTGAATAAATAAAATGAATGCTGCACTTCTTTCAGTTTCTCCAACACTCCAAGCTATTTCCTGCCTTCGGTTCTTGCCACATACTGTGCCTCTGCCTGTGAAGAGGCTCCCAAGTTTGCAAAGCTACCTCCTTCTCATCCTTTAGATTCCCACTCGGAGGTCATCTTCTCAGATTGGCCTCATTTGACTACTGTATTTAAAGTAGATCTTCAGTTACAACTTTTGTTTGCTTCTTTCTTAAGACTTATTACAGCTTGTAATTGTTTTGTCTGTGGACTCATTTCTTGTCTGTCTTTTCCACTGGGCTGTAAGCAGCTTGAAATCAGAGAAAATACTTGTCTTGTAAACATTGGTATCATCTGAGCCTAGCAGAAGGACTGACACACAGGAAGTACTCAATATATATATTTGTTTGACTTCAGGGTTGGATGGATGCATGGATGCATGGATGACTAGCTGAATAATAAGTGCTCTTGGGTTGAAAATGTTTACAGAGAGAGATCTTAAATGGCATGCTAACTAATGCTTATATCAGATCTTAAATGGCATGCTAAATAATGCTTATATTTGATCATTGGTGAGGAACAGAGAACCCCTCAGAGTAACTTTATATTTATCTAAGCTATTTGAGTGAAATTGGACTAATTGAACTGGAGCATTTTGTGGCTTGTGTCATTTTTCCTGAGATGCTGTGCTTTACGTACACTATTAGTGTGACTCGGTTGATACTACAGATATAATTTTCTTTGTATAATGGTGGACATACATTTTCTCCTTTTTGTAAAGAAAGACATAACTTGTGGGTATAATATGACTAATAACGCCACCAGCTACCCTAGACTGTAAAGCCACACTGCCAGAATTCATGCTGTGATTTGAACTTGGTAAATGTCTAAACTTGATGATACATAGGGTGGCATTGGGAAGAAAAGAGAATTGATGTATGGAACTCTAAATTATTATTGTTAAATATCAGTGTAAATCCCTCTGCTATGCCAGATAAATATAAGAATTTGGCAATTCTTTTCCATGAAGCTAGAAAATTAAAGTTTATTGCAGTATGTACCTATAAAATGTATACTTAGCACATTCCTTGGTGTTCTTTTTAAAAATACATGAAAACATTTAGAAGAAAATGGAATATTTGGAATTCAAAGGGAATGTACTGAACAGGTCCAAGAGGTAATAAGGTAAACTGCATTTTAGATTTGGCATCATTTTACAGAGAAAGATAGTAGATATTTAACATGTTATTTATTAGTCAAAATATAATAAGTTGTTTTAAGACATGCTGTTTTGAAGATATCCAAAAATAATAATAAAATGTATGAGGTTGGTTCTTAATTTTATTTTCACATGCTACTCATTTAGCTTTATAAATTTCAACCATTGATTAATAAAAGACTAGCATTAGAATACTCTGTACTGTAAGTTTAATTGTTTATTACATTATATTCCCAGGCTGTGAGCCAGGCAAGTTTTTTAATGTATATAGATACAGGAACTCTACCAGTTAGTATTATTACCTCTGTTTTACAAATGAGAAAACTGTGACTTAGAGAAGTTATTGGTCTAAAGCCATATTGCTAAAAAATTGCTGAGTCAAGTTTATCTTCTTTCAAAGCCCAAATTCTTTATGCTGTATCACATTGCTTCTAGAAAATAGCTTTAGCAATTTAAAATAATATTTAGAGATATTATTAGTGTAGTTTATATTTTCCATTTAGTCAATCATTTATAAGAAATGACCAGGCACTGAACTGAGAATTAGGAATAGTCTAAAATTACGCATGAAGCCTGTCCCTAAGGACCTTATTTTGGTAAAGTGAGATTGTTGCTAGTTGGCTGTAAATTTCTGTACATGCTTGGGCTCTACTGGGAATTTAGCTACACTATTTCATCTCTAGCTAATTCAAACTGTGGAAGGACTGCTTCCCCTAGAGCAACTCTCCCTGTGCCTTGTTTAACCAACAATGACTAAATCATTCTGGTAGGAGACAGCTTTTCCCTTATGAATCAGGTTGGAATTTCGACTGCATTAAAATAGGTAATTTGAACAAAAAGATTTTCAGTGTTGCCTGCTACCTATGGAGTAAATCTCCATTAGTTAGATTGACTTTAAAAATACATCATCAGTCTCTAAATGTAAAAACATTGCAAATTGTCTCTAGATTACCACTCTGAGCCCTCAAATCCAAAAGGCCAGTTATCTACCTCCTTATTCCCTAAATTTGCCCTGGTGGTTATTGACACTAATCATTTCCTGTAGGGTTCTCTGTGCTTGGAGTGTTTTTGCTGCTTTGGCAAATCTTACTCGTATTTCATGTCTGGCTCAAGTCAACTTCCTTGGCAAAGGCATTCTCAACTGTTCCCATCCCTGTAAATCATCCCTTCCCAGAATTCTTTTAGCCCATATTGTTTCACAGTTCTTTGTTCCCTAACCTGCTGTATGCTCATTCATCTCTATCCTCAGTGTGTGACTGTATTTTCAAATAGGTTGTAAACATCTGATGATCAGGGATCATATCATACATTTTGTTTGTTTTTGTAACACCCAGCTGGGACTGCAGACACAACTGGCGTTTAATGCATGTGGGTTCAATTAATAAACCCAATTACTAGGTGAGGGTTTGTAATTTCTAGTGATGATCAGCTATAGTTACTTAACTCTTTTCAAGGTGAAACCTAATTAGACTAGGACTTTTCATCAGCACTGAGCATTTCGGTAGGAAAAGATTTTACCTTTGAGAACAAGGGGGAAATTCTAAGCAGCAATCTTTACTTGCTACCATTCATTGTCAATCACTATGAGACAGAGGGCCCAGGGCACAAATTTTTTTAGCTGCACGGAATCTGCAATGAAATAATTTGCAATTATACTTGGTTTGATACTTTAATTTTGAAGGTTCACAAAAGTGTAATTGTTTGCATTTAAAAATGAGAAATCTCATGTTGAAATCCATTAAAAGCTTAATTGAACATAAGATGTGCTTATAACTTTATCATTGCCAACATGTGGACTGTCATATTGTTCCATTCAGCCGAATTGTCTCTCTGACAGTGTCATCATGGGCTGTATGCTTTTGTGTTTGTTTTTGCCTTTAACTAGATAATAAAGCTCAAATGTGTCTAATTTCCCATAATAATCCATTGTCAGGGTGCCATCTGTAAACTTGTATATTTCATATTTTTCCAATCTTTTTATGATCTGAGTAACAATATGTATACCATAGAGTAATACTTCCTTTTATTTAACCCAATACGTACCTTTAGGAATTACCACTAAAGCTGAGTGTTGCATAGGGGATGGGGAGAGGAGTTCCTCAGTGCCTGAGGTGAACAGTGTTCTACTCATATGTGCCCATGATTGCTCTCTCTCAACTGGAGTGACCTCTAACTGTCCATTCATTGCCTCTTCCTAAAAGGGAGAGATACTCCTATGCATATTTGTTGTTTTATTTGTGTTTAGTATTTTAGTTCATGTTCACCTTTGAAATAACAACAAAATGTATTTTTCATTTAAATTCAGAATTTATTAAAAGTTCTAGCCATACCAATATCAAAATAAACTAAGAAAAGCCCAGTGTCTAAACAGACTTCAGGGTTCTAGAAAGATAAAAGGATGGAAAATCATGCAAGAGAGAGGGGATGACTTGAGGACACTTAACCCCTGTCCCCGGAATGTTTCCCTTCCCACTTTCCATTTCTAGTATTCCAGGATGTGCTGAAACAAGCCCAGTTTAGTCCTCTCAGCCTGTATATATATATATAGAAGGAGTTATCCTGATGTTTCTTCATAACCTAAAATTCTTGATTAGTAGTAGCCCTTATTAGCTCATTAAACCTCTTCACGTCTGTTTCAGGAGCTCTGTCCTGGGAAATCTGCACCATGAAAGCATCTACTGGCCTATTTCTGCAGTCATGTTGTGTGTGTGTATATCTGTGTGTCTTGATGAATACGGGAAAATGCCCCACAATTGGACCCTTTACGGACACTTCCCCACTCAAAGCCTGAACTGTAATAGACAAGAAATAAGTAGGGAAACTCTCCTCTTTGTTCTTCTCCCAGTGTCCGGTTCTTAGGTTTGGCCATCTTATGTGCTCTCAGATGCCTGCGTACCCTAATTGCCTGTCTTAGTTGTGTGCCCGGTGTCTTCTCTTCTTCTCTGTCTTGTAGGCCTGTCTAGCCTGCTCTGCCCTTTTGTCCCATGTACTACCCTGTTCCTTCTTATATGACCTTTAGCCCACTGACTGGGCCTTGTGAGGGGTCGTGACCATCCTTTCTCATCTTATGATGAGTCTCATGCCTTCTGTTGCTCTCACACTGTAGTTCTAAGTCTCTCACATGATGCTGCCTGCTCCTCCATCCGCTTTGAGGGCTCTTGCATTACATGCCTCTCTTGTAGTTCTTTTTCAGCTCTGGTGTTTATGATCCTGCCTCTACCCATCATGCCTTATCAGGAGTTCAGCCCTATCAGCCATAATTGTTGATTCATATCATATTACTCAGTGTAAGATCATCTGCTTTCCAAAAAGAGTTTATTCCTGTTTTATTTCTTCTAATTTTATTACACCTTTTATGAAGAAGTTTAAAGAGAATCTAGAATCCTATCATACTCCCAGCTTAGCTTTCTCTAACTGCACATTCAAATGAACTGAGCAAATTTTGCCGATGTTTATATGTCTCTGAATTATATTCCTGTATGACTAGCTACTTTCTGAAGATAACACTCTTGTTCCTGTTCTAATGAATATAAAATGTTTCTTTTTAAATAGTTGCTAAATTTTTGAGTTAATTGAAACTGTAACGTAGTTTCTTCATGATTTCAAAATTACTATTTTTTCTCTCTCTGTCTGCCTTTCAAATAACCATGGCTGTTTGGTACGATTTCTGTTAGAAATTTTCAGCAGTTTGTACTGTCATTTTGTAAAATCTCCTTTCTTCCATTTTTACAGGCAGTGCTTTGATTAAAGGCTTCATTACCTCTCCTCGAGGAATGATGAGCTGCATTCTCACAGTCCATCCCCTCTCCAAACAATTGCTTGTACAGTAATCTTTCTAAAATGTGTCATTCTGGATAAGGTGTTTTATGCTTAGGGTTCTTCAATGTCTCCCTATTGAAAAAAACCAGACTTTACAGCAAGATCTGCCCCTGCTTGCATTCTCAATAAAAATTACCCTACTTGCTGTAAAACCCAAACCACTTGTGTTTTCTCTTAGAATGATATGCTGTTACACAACACTGTGACTTTTTATATGCTGGATCCTCAGTCTGGGACGCTTTTATTTTGTCTATTTGGCAAATTCCTATCTGCCCTGCATTCTTAATAGATTGACCACCCCTGAAATTTTTGTAGTTGTAAAAATAACTTATTAGCCCAAGTAACTAGATATGCAATGTTAGAAATATATTTCATCAAATATATTTTGGAGCAAATGGGATTTCCTGGCACACAGCTTCTTTCTAGTAGTCCTTAATCTGAAGGGATGCCTTTGAATTGTTGATGCCTTTTATACTGATCTGATTTCACTCCTGCCTGGATCTCCTGAATCATGTACAAGGGATGGAATGTGCCAGTCTGGGTGTTCAGATTATTACCACAGAATGGGGAAACTAACTAGCCCTTATGTGGACTGACTCTGGCTTGGTGATGCTGTTACCCTTAATAAGGATTGGACCAGTCAGAGGAACAGTAATTCCAATTGAAATGTTTAAAATGTGTTTATGCTCTCTCTTACCCTCCAGTGCTCTTGATACAGTTATTTTGCTCATCTTTAAACTAGGATTCTGAAGCACCAGAATCTTTTAAGTTATCGCTAGTGAAATAAAAGTACCATGGTTGAGAATAAAAAGCAAAGGCCCCTGTGTACTTAACGGTTCTTCAAGGCTGTCAAGTTGGGTAGTTGGTGCACTGCCTAGAGATTCTAGAGAATCTGCTTGGTGCTGCTGTAAGGGGTGGCCCTGGGAACAGAAAGCTGAGCAGGTTTCTCTTCATTGGGTGTCCAGGTGGGCAGCACAGCAGACGATGAAAGAATCACATCTGCTTTTACAGATTTCATGCCACTGCAGAGAGGCCTGTGTTCTTTTTGTAGAAAGGATCTAAATTTATAATTTATACTGGAAAATATGTTTTTGGCATAAAATAGAGTTTAGAGAAGTAATGTCAGGCATGATGATATTTAAAATCTAGTAAGACTGTTGCTTTCATTGTTTCTCATATCATAGCATCTACTCAGAACTTTAGCTTTCAAACTATATATAATTATTACTTAAAAATGGTTACTTCATAATTTATGATATGACAAAATGACTTCTCCATGACCCTAAGTTTCTAAAGGAAGCAGCAAGTTGAAAAATGTAAGCAAAGCATTGATTATAAGCTGATTGTCAAGGTCTTTAATGTGAAGACAGTATTTTATTGCAATAATGAATTATTAATTACTTCATATGTAACAGAATTATTTCTTTGAAAATGTATCTATGATGGTCAAATCTAAATTTTAAATAGAAAGCACTTTCTCTAATCTAATTATTTGATGATTTTTTTTTCATTTTATAAGCCATTTTTGGCATAGACTATATGTCATTCTGTGAATATTTTCCTTTGAAGCTTTCCATGTGTTCTGCATAGTGAGGCATCAGTATAATGAAGAACTTACTTTTGAACCATCTTCCTTCTGAGATTTCTCTTTGGTGATAATGATGATGATGATAACAGATAGTTATTGTGTGAAATTTGAACTCATATTTTATGCAAGTCAGTGTTCCAAGTATTTTGTGTAGGGTCCTTACATGGATTAAATAAGATAGGTTCTGAGGTGGTTGCCGTCATTCTCCTCTTCACACGGGTAAGGAGACCGAAGCATGGAGAGCCGAAGTGACTGGCCCAGGTTAGTAAGTGGCTGCAATTAAGAGTTGCATCCCAGCTGGTCTGACCCAATTTGTTCTGTGTATGAGAAAAGATAAAATGAGAGCTTCTCTGATTGAAATTAGGGGCACAGCCTAGATCCAGTTGCACAGCGTCCTTCCAACATCTGTAGGGTCAGTTCAATAATTTGAATTGAGAGACTTGTCCAAACTCTTTGTTTTGGAAATTAAGACACTGCTGAAGAGATAGACTGAGTGGCTGTCACGTGCTTTCCCTGAGTCACAGCAGTAGTCAGTTAAGAGTAGAACCTCATGACTGCAAATCAAGCATTGTTTCTGCTACATGATTTGCCCTAAGATTTTGTTTTACTTTAATGCAACTTGTGTGTGTGAGGCACAAGACGTTAATTCAATATCTATCAAATATTTGTCCATTTACCTAATGTGCACCAGGGCCATCTCTTTCTCCTTTAGGGTTGACTTAGACACTTAATAAGGCTGCTTAGTAGTTAAGGGCTTTTTAGAGGCTGAATTCACTGGCTCAGATGCCTGAAGCCATTACAGTAGCTCTCCTTGGTTTGGGCAAGAGGGCACTTGAAGAGACCTGTGTCAGGACTGAAACAATTGGCTGGAGTTTCATCTTGTTCAAGAATGCCTGCTGTTTTATTTGCTCTCTTTTTGGTACAACAGTTGGTTTGAAAATGTCTCTGTCTTGGAACCCCACAGCTGTTAGAAATGAGCCCTGGAGGTGTCACAAAGAAGAAAGATGTGATTAATTTGGAGCTAGAATCAGTCTTTTATCAACTGGAAATTGTAGTGATAGGCAGAAAATTCCCGAGGAAGAAATCTGGAACTTGGCCACACAGAGTACTACCTTAAGCAGTTAGAAGAGCCATATGGACCTTTTTCCTCCCACCATCAACAGATGTGGCATCTTTTTAACTTACCTCCTCCCTTTGGTTTCAGATTGTGTTCTCATAGTCAACTTCATTCAGTAACCATCTCATATTCAATGAACTTTCCAGATTCTTACACATTACATTTGGATGACAGCACACTGGTTGATCTTATCTGTGTTCTGTTACTAATTCAGGTATTTCCACTATTAAAGCTGTACACCTGAAACTAACACAACACCATAAATCAACTATACTCCAGTTAAAAAAACAACAACAACAACAGAAAAAGCAAAACTGAGGTGACCATCCAATGAGCAAATACCTACAGAGCTTTCAGGGCCCAAGCAGGCCAAATTCTAGCTGACCGCCTCACATCCTTGGAAACCAGGGATTCCTAAAGTTGAACCTAAATACAAACCTTTTTCAAAAAAAAAAAAAAAAAAAAGCCACCCTGCCAGAAAGAGGGATATTCAAGGATACATGGCTTTTGCACTTATTTTAAGAGTGTAGTCATCACTAAACTTGCTATGAGAACTATGAGATGACATATATATACATATATATATTTCTATATGAGTATATTGCTGGGATATTGGTTAACTAGGGTTAAAGATATTTAAAAGTCTTTATGGATTGTCTTACTCATTCTAAAACATAATTCTCTTTTAGTAAGTAAGAGTATAATGCAAAAGTAAACAAATTCTAAATATTTAGGGTGACATGCTCCGTTTTTTGTAACATGGAGCATGGTGTTTCCCTCTGAACTATTTGAGGAACATTGGGACTTTGAAAAAAGGTAAAGTCTGTAAATTATAAAAAGTAAAATAAGCAAATACATAGTGATTTGAGCTCTGTAATCATTCCTGTCCTGGTTTCATATTTAACATTCCAGTGATTGTACTCAAATAGTTGCTGTAACAGATGTCCACTAAAAGTCACAGTGAATTTTCTTGAAACATTAGAATTAAATGTTATAAAAGGTGATGGTTGAATGAAGAGTATCTGAGGACCTTGCCTCTTTTGGAAATTTTTAAATTTTAAAATTTTAAAAATATTTAGTATAGATTTTTCTGATTGGAAGACTTATAGGTACATAAAACTCTTCATACATAGATCTTTGATTTTAATGGTGGGATTTCAGGCTGTGTATATAATGGTTTGTAGAGGGAAGACGGTAGCAGATTTTTAGGAACTGGCTACTCTAGGGATTTTAACCTCATGATGAAGAACTCTCTATAGTAACATGAAAAAGATTTGTTAAAAAGAAGAGCAAAATAAATCACTTTGTTTTTCTTATGACAGTCTCTGCAGGTTGCTCCCTTGAGCAGTTCATAAAAAATATCTAAAAATTTCTCCTTTGATTTGTTGAGAAAGCAACTTCTTTGCTTATTAGATATAGATAAGTTAGATATATTTATATAAGTAACATTTTCTTGTTTATTTTAGTTTTGCTTTTTTTGTTTCACATGTTAGTCTAACATTTTCATTTATGTTATTTATTTGAGTAACTACTATTCAAGGAACTGCTTGCTAGGTGTATTTCACATATATATATATATATATATATATATATATATATATATATATAACACCTTTAATCTGCAGAGGAACTACTTAAGGTAGGACTTATTAACCCTGCTTTACTTAACCAAAAAAACCAAAGCTCAGCTAATTTTAAGTGAAGTGATGTTCCAAAGGTCATGCAAGAAATGATATTGTGGCAATCCAAACCCCAAGTCCCTTTGCCCCAAAGATCACACACTTTTCATGGTACCACACCAACCTCCAAGGACAAAATGAATCCAAAAAAAAGCAATTTCAAGGATAGATTATGTTTTGAACTACTGATTAACAACAAAATGATAAAGCATAAGCAAGCTTTTAAGGTCAGTGCCTTATTTGGACACAGATTACTTGGGACTAACTGCCCTTGTGAGTCCTTGCTGCTCACCACTGTGACAGCTCCAGACAAAGCAGTCCTTTGTGTACGGAATGTGTCTTTATTAAGTAAATTAAGTGTACATTTGTCTAATGTCACCCAAAGCTGGTTTAAGTTATCTTTAAGACAGTTTTAACGATGTAGGCAGACAATAAATACAATATGGTTCATCAAAATCTAGAAAAAGAATGCAATGAACATACCATTGAAGTAGGTATCTGCATTTCTATGGTAATTATTCCCCTTAAGTAAGTTAAATATTCTTTTACTTTGGGGGGAAATAAAAGATTGAAAAGTATCATTTTTATTATGACCATAAAAGTGTCAAAGATTGATAATGATAAGATCTGTACTACAATTTTAATTTGAAAGAAATATTTTAACAACATATATGGAAATGTCACACCATTACCTTGATTTTGGCATGCTTAGTATTATCATTATATATATGAGTAAAAAACAAAACAAATAACTTATTTCAGGAGAAAAAAAAATAAAGCAGAGGTAGATTTCTAAATGGGGATTATAGATAGGCAGTACCAAAAGAAATCCATCAAAACTTTCTTTCACCAGATTTCCTTAGTCCCTTTTCTTTGTCAGTTTTTGTTGTACTTGTTTTCCACTTTAAACACAATTTTCTGTCTTTCGAGAAAGTAAATGTGTTAATTACTTACACAGGAGTTTACAGTGCTGTGAATTGAACATTGTCATTTATTTTAGGATATTCCTTAATTCCAAGCTTGGGGCTCTAATTATTTTGTTGGATTTCATTGTTGTTTTTCGCTTTTGAAGAAAGATGGTCAAAGTTGTGCTTTCAATAAAATAGTTTAATATTTATGGTATGTCTTTGACCCCAAAGCATATTGTAATATCTAATATAAAATGGAAATTATGCTAATATGAGTTTTTTAATAGCTTCATTCATATTTTTCTCCTTGAGCTTTAGGAGGTAATTTATCCTTATATCCCCATAGAAATTAGTACCATTTCTAAAATGCAGCAGGCTTTCAAATGTCTGTTAAATTGAACATTAATTGTAAGAGTATTCAAGGCAGTTGTATATTTATATCCTTTAAAATGTACGTGTATATATATATATATAAATGTCCTTTATGAATTCTTTTGTGAGGATGTATGAATTCAGTTTAAGGAAGTAGAACAGGTTTGATAGCACCTTTTTAGTGTATTCTAATGTGCCTGCTTTCAGTACTGTAGTCCCTGTCTTTTACAACTTTCAAAAGCAGGGAGAATTAAGCTTCATGTCTTCCTTATCTGAGTGCATTCTCCACTGGGACCAAAGTTAGAGTTAAAAAAAAAAAAAGTAATAGTTTTAAGATATGTGAAAAGGCTGGATTAACTTTTGTAGTTTCTTTGCTGTTTTGATATGGCTTCTTTGACTATAATATGATAGGTTTGAATGAAAGAATACATGTACATAGAAAGAAATGGGATACAATTATATCTCTGTGTTAATTGTAACCATTGGTTATTATGAATTAAATTGAGGAAAAGAGGATTGTTCATTAACAGAGGAAAGGAGGATATGGAAAGTTGGAGGCAAATGATGAATTTTTACAAATTATGATAGGTACTCTCTCAGGGTGCTAAACAGCAGTTTAAAGTAGTAAGAAATTCTTGGGTGCAGTGTCAATATATTTTAAAACTATTTATGCACGCTCTTTAACCCAACCATTCCCCTCCTTGATATTTATTTTCAGGAGAAAACTAAACAAACTTGGGGTGAAATGTGAATGAAAGTATTTCTCGAAGTACTGTTTGTAATAATGAAAAAACTGGAAACAGCCTAAATATCAATTACTGGGGTATAGGTAAAAAAATCATGGTGTACTGACGAAATATAACATGGTACAGGCCCTAAAAAGTATAATGTCTGTCATGTATAGTCATTATCCTTAGAAAGATCTTCCTGATAATGTTATAGAAAAAAAGCAAATTGTAAAACAGCATGTTTAGAATTATTTTATTTATAAAAAATATGTTACGTGTATACACAGATCCTGAAGATAAGCCCATAATGTTGATGGGGATTTACCAATGAGCTCTGAGTGTTTTGTCTTTTTAAATGCTTTTATGAATTTTCTACAGTGATTATATATTATCTTAGTTTATCTAAGTATATGAAAATCTATGTGACAAAAAAAAACAGTATGTTTGCTAATTTTTTTTCTTAAGCTTGAAATTATGGTTAACTTCCCAACTACAACTATATTTATTGACCTAAGAGGTCAGAGAAATGTCCATTAGTATCATGCTGTCATTAGAAAAATTGCTATCAGTTTAGTAGTAAGCAATGTAAACCAGAAAGTAATGTGGAAAATATTACATTAAAAAGTTAAAATCATAAATAAGATTTAAAAATTGACTTATGGTTTAGATCTGTGTTTTTATATATCATATACTCATTCACTGGGTGTATTATGAGGTATTTCAACTTTTCAGTTCATAACAGATGGTTCAATTAGAGTGAGAGTCTTGCTTCACTTTTAATAGTATTTGGCTGCCATGTATATTTAAAATTTTACTGATATAAGTACTATCTTTTAGTAACCTTCTATAATTTAGTTTCTTTTATAAGTCCTCTTTTAGGTTCTTTATAATGTACTATATGTTTAATTCATTTACGTGATAGGAAGTCAGTCTTCAGTGATTCTTCTTTTTATTTATTTCTGTATTTAACTATATTCTGATATAAAAACATCCCCCCTCCCAATGAACTCTACGCTAAAACAGTTGGCTTGGTTTTCTTTGTAATCACAAATATTTTTAAACATAGGACAAATAAAGAATTTATTTCTTTCATCCATTTATTACATAGAGATGTGAACACTTACCTTTAATCATTTTTTACCCCTTTGGAGAGTAGAATTATGTCTTAAAAGCAGTTATATAATTTGATCAAAATTTGTATCTTGTATTATTAGCCCAACGTGTAGTTTTCTTTTGGACAATTGAGATCTATGGTTTAAGAAAAGGGGTTGGGGCACAGTTTACTATATTTAATAGAGTACCTTTCATTCACTCTTCCCAATGTATTTTAGTAGTCTCATCAAATTCAAATGTAAATGAAACATTCCATTTCTAGGCTTTAGAAAATTTGTATTAATCTAATTGAAGGTAAGTGTCAGAAGCAGCACTCAGAAAGTTATATAAACACTAACAGAGTTAAATTTGATTAGAAGAGTATATACTTTTAGCTTTTGATTTAAATGTGAAGTTTAATTCACTTCTTAATGCTTCCTTATCTGACAGAAGTGAAAATGATAGCTACTTCATAAAGCAGTTTTAAGAATTAAATTAACCAATGTAGATAAAGAGATTAACACAGTACCTGGCACACAATAAATGCTCAATAAATGGTAGCTTTTATTAATGGTTAATGTTCATTGTAATTTTCTGATTGGGATTTGAATTTTATTTTTTTATCATTAACCAGTTTGTAACTTTCCATACTGTAATGAAGCATATGCTTTTTTACATAAAAAATTTAACTTTTAAGGTATATTTTGAAAAAGACTGTTATACATCCATTGAATTAAAAAGTAAAATATAGTGTGTATCCTTTGTATATTTTAAGCTGTGCTTTTGCCTTATCTATTTTCTCTGTCTCCTGAATGGAAAGATGAAATCTCTAGGTTTCCAGTGTCTTCTTCAGGTCTAAAGAGACCTTTAATGCTGTGGTAAATTGTAATTCTTTTAAATTTATACTCACTGAGACAGTGTGATTAAATCTATATTTTGCTTAGTATTCTTCGTCCTCCTAGAGCCATATTTGTCAATATTATAAATGTAAGCAATGCAATACATTAGTTATTATGAAAGAAATCAGTTTATTATTTGCTCAATTTTTAGAAGCACATCAACATTTTTTCTCCTGTATATGCTTAGATTAAGCTTAAATATTCTTTGATCTCTGCGGAAGATGAAGTCTTTTCATTGTTCTCTGATGTAGGCTATGAATTATTGAGTTCAACATGTATTTATTGAGCACCAACTGTATACTAAAACCATGAAAATTGCCTTAAGATTGCAGGTACATACAAACTCATTTCAGTGCAGCTTATGAAATGTTAAGACCAAATTATGCATAAAATGCTAGAGGAATAGAGTGTCAGAAAAGCACCTAATGTAGCTTCCAGGAAGTGAATCCAGCCCAAACAGCTCTTCAGAAAGTAGAATGATACTTATATTCATAATTATCCTTCTGAATTATCACTAAACCCTCAGTCATCAGTAAAGATTCCCTTATGATCATGATAATTTCCTGAATATTAAGCAAAACATCCCAATGCACTTTAGTAAAAAAAATATAAGTGTAGTAAGTAAGAAGGGTTGTCAGCCTGATGATTAACTAGAAAGTGCATCAGAAACCTCATTTTTAAAGTATTATTACCAATTAAGGGTTCACACTTTGATTGAGATTATCTTTTAATTCTTAATATATTACCGATTTTTTAAATACCAGCATGGTTGGTTTACTGCCATTTTCTGCATTTCAAAATATTTTCTTGTTAATGAATTTTCTTTGATTAAAGACAAATCAAAAAAGCTGGAAAATAGATATCATAAAAACTGAAGCAATATTTTTCATTTATTTTATAATTATTTAAATCGCTAAAACTTTGCTTTTATTAAAGGTACATGTTTTTCAAAGTTTGCTGGTGGTATTAGAACTTGATGTTTAACAAAATAAAAATATTAAAATAAAGAATACAGAAAACATAAAGATTTCCCCACTACACTAGAATTCAGTTTGTGGTGGAAGGAATTAGGTTCATCAGTCTGTTCATAAAATTCCCTGGATCATATGCAGGGGATTCAACATTATGTTATCAGTAGAGCTATTTGAAAAATGGAGGGAGCTAATGTCAAACAGCATCCCAATTAATGATGTTCAGAATGCAAAGTGCTGTCCCTGTTATATGAAGTGGGTATACAATACTTTTACTGTAATAGCCTTTTTTTATTTTTATGTTTTTTTACTAGTTGGACCTTAGTATAGATTCTATGTAATTAATGATTAATGATTAGGAAATGTTTCTTAAGTGATATCAGTTCCTTTACAGTATTTTAGGGGTAATCACTTGGTTGAAATATACTGGATTTCTAGCTAAGCAAATCACTCATGTTTAAAGGAATGACTTCTCAAGGAAAATAATTATCTCATTCAGAGGTATTAGAGATTTAGTGCTGTTCCTTGCTTGGTTTTAGTTCCTCTCGAAAGAAGATTGCCATGTTAACTCCTTTTTTTTTCCCCTGTCTTGGTCATATGTGTAACATAGCATATTTGTGTTATGTATGATTTGATCACAAATTATACCTAAATGATAGGTGGCCAGTAAGAAAAATAAACATTTTGGGAAGAATGATCTTATATTTGGGCCATTTCTTTCAGTTGTTGTTAAATATGTGGAAAGAGTTGCTAACTCTAGTAGCTGCACTTGTGATTCTGAAGTCATTTCTTTTTTCATGACATCAACTGAAGATGTCATGACTGCCTGTTTCAGATCATCCTCAAAAATCTTCCTTTTATACTTATATTGTGCTATGAAGTTTGTAATTAGCAGTTAAAATTTTAAAATATTTTGAAATAATCTGTGTGTGTGTGTGTGTGTGTTTTAGTGAACAAAGGCATGCAATAAAATTAATTTATAAAACATATACACAGGATGGCATTTGCTTCAAAATGACATTTGGACTCAGGGCTTAAAAACAGGTTACTGTTCTTGTTCAGGGAAATGTGCTCTCCTGATAATGGATTATTGTTCCCTGATTTTGGATGAGTAATAATACCACAGCCATTTTACATGTGGGTGGGTCTAGATCTCTTAGATTCTTTTAATCCTTCTCCCTCACTCAGGAGGTGAGTACACTGGATGAAAACATTACTGATAAAAGGCTTACCTTGATCATTCATCAAAAGGTTATCATTATTTTCCCCTATCTTCCTTACAAGATGCCTTTCAGAAGCAGACCTATTTTTATATACTGTTAGAGAATCAGTCAGTGGTAAGGATAGCTGTGAGGCCCCATTCACTTTCATAGCATCATCTAGAAGTATTCTTTTTCCTGTTGGTGTTAGTCATTGTTGGATTCTGCTATTTCAGAGCACATGAATTCATAAACCATTATCCCTTAGTATCTGTGCAGGGGGTTGGTTCCAGGACCCTTGCAGATACCAAAATCAGTGGATGTTCAAGTCCCTATGTAAAATGGTGTACATAGCATCTGTATATAACCTATGTAGATCCTCCCGTATACTTTGAACCACCTCTAGATTATTTATGATGCATAATACAATGTAAATGTTATATAAATAGTTATAAATACAATGTAAATGCTATGTGAATAGTTGCCAGCAAATTCAAGTGTTGCTTTTTGGAACTTTCTGAATTTTCTTCCTCAATATTTTCAATCTGTGGTTGGTTGAATCTGTGGATGTGGAATCCACAGATGCGGAGGGTGGGAGAGTTGATTTTGTATTTTAGAAAGGAAAGACTGCTATGGGGTCCAATTTCCTATATCGCTATGTTTCATGCTTTGTCTACTCTATCCTCAGAGTATGTCTGTAACCTCACCATATAAGTAATAGGCTGGTGGCTGACTCTCCTTTCATCGTGTTGGGCAAGAATTATGTCATCTTTCCCTTTACTCCCCAAAGTCATAACTTTCACATGAAAAAGTCCTTTTCTGACAAGAGTAAAAAAATTAAATATTAGCATTATAAGAACATTTATAAAAATTCCAAAGGAAAAATCTAGCAAATAAGGCATATAAAGCTAGAATGAAAAGCATACCTATTAGAAGTTATCGTCTTATAACAACTGTACAAATAATAAATCTTTTCTACTCCTCTTTGTATATTGATTTTGAAAGAGAGAAATGCATATTTACTGTATATGTTTCATTCTCCTTTAAAATCCAGAGCAGAGTTTTTTATTTACAGCTAATTTGGAGTATAATTATGATAAACTTTAAGGATGACTCAGCAGGAATTTTTATTAGTTTTGTTCACTGCTATATCTCCAGCATCTAGAACAGAGCCTAGCACATAGTAGATGCTCAATCAATGTTAATGAATACATTATGTATATTCTATTAGAATTGCCACTTGTGTGTCAGTTAACTTTTATGAGACCATTGGGCTAATCGAGTCAAAGATTTAGTCATTTGGAGCTACTGACTTCTTAAGAGAGAGCTCTGATCTTTTGCAATACTTACATTATTTTAAATACTCTTCAAGAGTTTAGAAAATGTGCAAGTATTTAAACCCATGGTACAGAATTTAAAGCAGGGAAGGACTTTACAAACTGAACTTCTGTACCATCGTCATCTGAGGGGCCCATGAGCCCTCCTGGAAGGGCAACGTGGAAAATTTCTCCGTGCAGTTTCACATCTGGCATACTTCTTCACACAGCTGCATTCCAGTGAGGGAGGCCTCCAGAATGAAAGGAAGTACACATTAAGAGATTTTGAAATCCAACAAAATCTACTTTAAAGAATTGGTAACCCTGATGCTTTCTAATAATTTGGCCTTAAAGCTTCACCTTTCAGAAGCAAACCCTGAAACGTATACCATTGAAGGAAGAAAGCATCAAGATTAGCAATTCTTTCAAGCAGATTTTACCGGATTCCATAACATATAGCATGACTCTGAAGGATACTACTATATTTTTTATATATAATTACTGTTTATGATATATACATTACTATTCAGTATTTAGAAAACCATTGTTAATTTTAAAACTAGTAAATTATTCATTAAAGTGCATCAGGTTAACTTGGATTAAAAACACTGTGACAGGGCTTCCCTGGTGGCGCAGTGGTTGAGAGTCCGCCTGCCGATGCAGGGGACACAGGTTCGTGCCCCGGTTCGGGAAGATCCCACATGCCGCGGAGCGGCTGGGCCCCTGAGCCATGGCCGTTGGGCCTGCGCGTCCGGAGCCTGTCCTCCGCAACGGGAGAGGCCACGACAGTGAGAGGCCCGCGTACCGCAAAAAACAAAACAAAACAAAAAAACCACTGTGACAACCAGGTTTGCGAGTTTGCAGATATAAACTTTTTTCTCTCTCACATCAAATTTTGTAAAATTGATGTGTTGTAGTGAAAAATAACATACGGAGTAAGAAACAACCAAAAAAGTGATTATGAATAGAGTTCTTTGCTTAGATTCTTTCAATTAAATTAGCTTGACAGGCAGTGGTTTAAAAAGTGCCTTTATCCTAGCTCTGCCACTTGGTAATTTTGTGACTTTGGACAGATTACTTAACCTGTTGGTGCCTCAGTTTATCATCCATAAAATGGGAATAATCACAGTGCCAACTTCATAGTATTTTTTTTTTTGTGATTCAATAACTCAACATAGGTAAAGTACCTAGAGCAGGATTCAAGAAACTTTCCTGCAAAGGAACAGATGGCAAATATTTCAGGCTTGTGCAACTCCTCAACTCCACTGTTGTGATGTGCAAGCAGCATACATTATCCATAAATGAATGAATGTGGGTATGTTCCAGTAAAAATATATTTACCAAAACAGGCAGTCCAAGAGTCATAGTCTGCTGACCGCTTGTCTAAAATATTGCTTAGTATTTAATCAACTTTCAAAATGTTTATTTTATTCCACCTTATGAGACTTTTAATCAATTAACATATCATAGACACATAGAGTTGTCAAGTGTATAAAGAAAACAGAGCATACTTAAAGTTATAATTTTTTAACAAAAATACAAAATGATTATAATGTGAAAGAATATCTGAAAATTTCTGGTAGGAAATCCTCAAATTAGTTGAAGGACATGATTAGAAAATTAAAAAAATATATATAAATGGAATTGGCTTGGGGACATTTAGTGATTTGGTTCAAGTCAAGAAGCTGGGAAACAGCAGGAATAGGGGCTGAATTGGTGTGTGGGTGTGGGTGTGTGTGTGTATGTGCACACGTGCATGCATCCACTGCTTTCTGGTTCTGTGGCCTTTCTACCAGCCAGTTTAAAGTAGGATTGGATTCAGAATATTTACCTCTTGGCCAAACAGAAATTGAATATGAAGCAATGTGTGTATTTGAAGATGAGTAGGTAATATATTGTTAACTCAAGCTTTCGATTTTACAGACCTTAAACTTCACTGTTTGGTTGTAACTGACTTAATACTAGAAATATTATCCCAATCTCATTTACATCAAAGTTGGATTAATCTAGTCAAACTCCATTTGTTTATGCAGTAGTGGTTTTCACTTACATTCATTTATATCTGGACTCATTTGTTCATTCATGAATTCATTTAGTAATAACTAACTGAGTACCTTCTCTAGGTTAAGATATGAGAACAACAAAATGAATAACAAAAAAACCATAGTCCCAGCAATCAAGAAGTTTACAGTAAAATAGGATCAATAGACAAACAGTAAGGTGACTATATCATGATTGACAAAGGCACCATAGCAAGACATCAGAGGGCTGTGAATGTGCAGAGGAAGGGCCATAATGTATACTATAGCCTTGCCAAGGAGATGACACCTAAACTAAGACCTGGTGGAGGGATTATTGTTAGCAGGTTTATGGATGCCAGGAAGGGCATTTCAGACAGTTGGAGCACCAAGGTTAAATATCACAGGGGGACACCAAGTGCACTCATTAGGGGTGAGTCACATGAGAAAGGACTGAGAGGTTGCAGGTCTTCTGTCTATATAATTACAGGGATGGTGACTGAAGTATTTAAGTTGTGGAATAACATCATTGTATTTGCCCTTAGGAAGAACATCTAGTGGCAGGTGGGGAGTTAATTGGAAGAAAGATGTGTCTGGAAGTTGAAACAAATTAAGAGTTTTTTAGTGGTAATCCAGGTGAAAGATGATGCCAGTTTGGACTGCTGAAGAACATTTAGGAGATAGAGATAAAAGATTTGAAGACAGATTCTAAGTGGGAAGTGAGAGTGTAGATGGAATCAGGATAACCTCAACATTTCTGGCTCTCTTTTATACTAATTTATGCTTGGCATCTCAAATGTGAAATTTCATCATACATTAATTACTCTTTGTTTTCTTATTACAAAATAATGATAGTGCTGATATGTTCGAGATTTTGTTCCTTGGATAATATAACAGTAATAAAGGTAAACAGTAAGGCATTGAGGTCCGGTCAACAAGCTTCTGAGTTTTTTATTTTACTTTTTTTAGAAGATTCACCTTTCTTAAAAAGTATGTTTATTTATTTATTCAGTTGCCTTGGGTCTTAGTTGAGGGATGTGGGAATCTGTTAGTTGTGGCATGCGAACTCTTAGTTGCGGCATGTGGGATCTAGTTCCCTGACCAGGGATCGAACCCAGGCCCCGTGCATTGGGAGTACGGAGTCTTAGCCACTGGACTACCAGGGAAGTTCCCTAAGTTTTTTAAAAAGTCAAGTCTTCACCAGTTTCTACCATAATTAAATCTATTGTGTTGCCATTGTTACAGCCATGAAGTTTATATTCTATAAATAATATAACTTGGAAGCAGCCATGGGTAATACATTAAAAATATGCTTGCATGGGCAGTCTGTCACTGGATGAAGGAATAGGAAGAAGAGAAAGAAGAGAAGTAAGGGGAGGAGGGGGAAGAGGAAGAAGAGGAGGATTCTTGTTCTGGACTGGGAATCAGGGAAGCAGATAATTGTTAGCCCTTAGATTAAAAAAAGAATGCAAGGAACAGTGTTGTCCCAGAGATTTTAGGGGAGATGATGTTGCTTTTTGCAGCTCACCAGGTAGCTGCATTGTGGTGAGGGCCCTATCTCTGTTTAGAGTGTATAGATAGACCCATCTTATAGTACAGATTACTCTTTGTTCTCCATTTAATTCTGTCCAAGAAGCACTGGAAATAGACAGTCAAGGATGAAGAGAGAACCTTTTATTTAATTAATTGTTTTGTAGCTTTCTCTGAAGTGTTCTTTTCTGAGCGCTCCTCCAGCAGTTCAGCCATGTGACGGTGTTAGCCATCTTGCTGAAATTGAAGACCTGGGAGCATTCTCTTCCAGGGTGTTACACATTTTTTGCTAAGGCACACACTTTCTTTACCTTTCAGGTACAACAACGATAATAGTAAATTAAAATCTGACTAGAGTTCAATAGTACATTA
>NW_028138455.1:0-22528 GCF_964270905.1 Leucopleurus acutus
GTTAGACTACGGGTTACTGTTAGTGTACGAATTCGTATTAGGGTACGTGTTAGTGGACGGGTTCGGAGTATGTGACATGTTAGGGTAAGGGTTAGGGAACGGGTATGGGGTAGGGTCCGGTTTCGGGTACGACAATGGGTTAGGATGAGGGGACGTTTTAGGCTACGGGTTAGTGTTAGTGTGTGGGTTAGTATGAGGGTTACGGTTAGGGAATGGGTACGGTTGAAGGTACAGATTAGGATCCAAGTTAGGGTAAGGGTTAGGGATGGGTTAGTGTGAGTGTACGGGTTAGGAGTAGGGTATGGTTCGGGGAAGGGGAAGGGTTACAGTTAGGGGACGTATTAGGGTACGGGTTCGGGATCAGGCTTGCTTTAGGGTACTGTTGGGTACGAATTAGGATTAGGGTAAGGGTTCTGCTTAGGGTTATGTTACGGGTATGGGGTAGGGTCCGGTTTAGAGTACGACAATGGGTTAGGCTTACGTTGCGTTTTAGGTTACGGGTTCGGGTAGGGTTGAGGGTCCAGCTCAGGGTATGACAACGGGTTAGGGGACGTGTTTGTTTGTTTGTTAGGGGACGGCTTAGTGTTAGTGTACGGGATAGGATGAGAGTAGGGGTTAGCGTAAGGTTTGGGCGGGGGGGCGGCCCTTTGCTGAACATGCACAGAACACATTGCAATAACACTTTGGGCCTCGTGTTCTCTTCCAGGTGTTTGACCAGAGTGCACTTTCAACTGAAGCTAAAGAAGAAATGTCCAAACTGTATCCTAATGCCCGGAGGGCTCGCCTGAAAGCAGGAGGCGACTTCCCTTACCTGTGCAGCAGTGCAGACGTGAATCTCTATGTACAGGTAGGTCCTAGGCTGGATCCCAGAGCACTTTGCACACAGAATCTGGTTGGAAACAGAAAGGGTTTTCTGATTTTCTGGTCGTCGAGGAAGAGAGCTACAGAATTCTCTGTAGGAATGAAGCATTGACTTGATCAATTGCTCCACATTAGGAACTCACAGGAGAATTCAAGCATATGAGAGCCCCCTGAGGGACTCTATGCCCACTATCCCTTTTCTAAGAGCCACAGGCCTACACTCACACACTGAAGCAGCCGTTTGCTACGATGGGACCTTGGCTCCTGGACACCAGACTTACATGGAGTCAATCTGAATCCCACGAAGGGACTTCTCGGTCTACTTTTCATGCATTCAAACACACGCACCCAAACAACCTCTACTTCTTCGAATACCTGCCTAAATGGATATTAGAATAGTGGGGAGAAATGGTTGCTTTGCAATTTGGCAAGTAGTATCAAGAGCCTGGAAAAACCAGGACGGGTGAGTGTCGTTAGCGTACGTGTTCGGATTCCTGGACGGGTGACCGTGAGGCTTCGGGTAAGTGTGTGGGCTAGGGTGAGGGGAGGGAACGGGGACGCTTTAGGGTCCAGGTCAGGGCACGACAGAGGTGGAGGGTTCGAGGACGTGTCGGGGGACGGGGACTGTGGAGGGTGCACGTCAGGGGACGACAGAAGTGGAGGGTTCGAGGACGTGTCGGGGGACGGGGACTGTGGAGGGTGCAGGTCAGGGCGCGACAGACGTGGAGGGTTCGAGGACGTGTCGGGGGACGGGGACTGTGGAGGGTGCAGGTCCGGGCACGACAGAGGTTTAGGGTTCGAGGACACGTCGGGGGACTGTGGAGGGTGCAGGTCAGGGCACGACAGAAGTGGAGGGTTCGAGGACGTGTCACGGGACGCCTAGGATTGGGAACGGGGACTGTGGAGGGTGCAGGTCAGGGCGCGACGGAGGTGGAGGGTTCGAGGACGTGTCACGGGACGCCTTAGGATTGGGAACGGGGACTGTGGAGGGTGCAGGTCAGGGCACGACGGAGGTGGAGGGTTCGAGGACGTGTCGGGGGACGGGTTAGGATTGGGAACGGGGACTGTGGAGGGTGCAGGTCAGGGCGCGACGGAGGTGGAGGGTTCGAGGACACGTCGGGGGACTGTGGAGGGTGCAGGTCAGGGCACGACAGAGGTGGAGGGTTCGAGGACGTGTCACGGGACGCCTTAGGATTGGGAACGGGGACTGTGGAGGGTGCAGGTCAGGGCACGACGGAGGTGGAGGTTCGAGGACCTCTCACGGGACGGCCTAGGATAGGGAACGGGGACTGTGGAAGGTGCAGGTCAGGCACGACAGACGTGGAGAGTTCGAGGACGTGTCAGGGGACTGTGGAGGGTGCACGTCAGGGTACGACAGAAGTGGAGGGTTCGAGGACGTGTCAAGGGGACGGGGACTGTGGACGGTGCAGGTCAGGGCACGACAGAGTAGGATTGGGGACGGGGACTGTGGACGGTGCAGGTCTGGGCACCACAGAGCTGTAGGGTTCGAGGACGTGTCGGGGGACGGCTTAGGATAGGGAACGGGGACTGTGGAGGGTGCAGGTCAGGGCACGACGGACGTGGAGGGTTCGAGGACGTGTCAGGGGACGGGGACTGTGGAGGGTTCGAGGACGTGTCAGGGGACGGGGACTGTGAGGGTGCAGGGTAGGGCACGACAACGGGACAGGCTTACGGTCCAGGTTACGGATAAGGCTTAGTGTGAGGGGGAGGGTGAGGGTTAGTGTACGGTCGGTGAAGGGTTCTGGTTAGGGACGAGATATGGTTTCGGGTCCAGGTACGGGTACGACAACGAGGTAGGCTTCGAGTACTTGTACTTGCTAGGGTACGGGTACGGGAATGGGTACGCCTGCTTCAGGGTACGTGTTAGGGTACAGATGCGTGTTCGTGTCTGGGTTAGCGTAAGGTTGAGGGTTCTGCTTAGGATTAGGGAACAGGGACGGTTCAGTGGACAGTTTAGGGTCCAACAAGGGATTTGGGCTAGGGTACGGGTTAGGGTCTGGGGTAGTATTAAGCCTATTGGTTAGGGTAAGGACTAGGGTTAGCGTTAGGGTACGAAAACGGATTATGGTGAGGGTAAGTGTTAGTGGAGGGTTTCGGCTTAGGGGACGGGTTAGGATGTGCATTAGGGTTAGGGTCCGACAATGTGTTAGGTGTAGGGTACTGTTAGACTACGGGTTACTGTTAGTGTACGAATTCGTATTAGGGTACGTGTTAGTGGACGGGTTCGGAGTATGTGACATGTTAGGGTAAGGGTTAGGGAACGGGTATGGGGTAGGGTCCGGTTTCGGGTACGACAATGGGTTAGGATGAGGGGACGTTTTAGGCTACGGGTTAGTGTTAGTGTGTGGGTTAGTATGAGGGTTACGGTTAGGGAATGGGTACGGTTGAAGGTACAGATTAGGATCCAAGTTAGGGTAAGGGTTAGGGGATGGGTTAGTGTGAGTGTACGGGTTAGGAGTAGGGTATGGTTCGGGGAAGGGGAAGGGTTACAGTTAGGGGACGTATTAGGGTACGGGTTCGGGATCAGGCTTGCTTTAGGGTACTGTTGGGTACGAATTAGGATTAGGGTAAGGGTTCTGCTTAGGGTTATGTTACGGGTATGGGGTAGGGTCCGGTTTAGAGTACGACAATGGGTTAGGCTTACGTTGCGTTTTAGGTTACGGGTTCGGGTAGGGTTGAGGGTCCAGCTCAGGGTATGACAACGGGTTAGGGGACGTGTTTGTTTGTTTGTTAGGGGACGGCTTAGTGTTAGTGTACGGGATAGGATGAGAGTAGGGGTTAGCGTAAGGTTTGGGCGGGGGGGCGGCCCTTTGCTGAACATGCACAGAACACATTGCAATAACACTTTGGGCCTCGTGTTCTCTTCCAGGTGTTTGACCAGAGTGCACTTTCAACTGAAGCTAAAGAAGAAATGTCCAAACTGTATCCTAATGCCCGGAGGGCTCGCCTGAAAGCAGGAGGCGACTTCCCTTACCTGTGCAGCAGTGCAGACGTGAATCTCTATGTACAGGTAGGTCCTAGGCTGGATCCCAGAGCACTTTGCACACAGAATCTGGTTGGAAACAGAAAGGGTTTTCTGATTTTCTGGTCGTCGAGGAAGAGAGCTACAGAATTCTCTGTAGGAATGAAGCATTGACTTGATCAATTGCTCCACATTAGGAACTCACAGGAGAATTCAAGCATATGAGAGCCCCCTGAGGGACTCTATGCCCACTATCCCTTTTCTAAGAGCCACAGGCCTACACTCACACACTGAAGCAGCCGTTTGCTACGATGGGACCTTGGCTCCTGGACACCAGACTTACATGGAGTCAATCTGAATCCCACGAAGGGACTTCTCGGTCTACTTTTCATGCATTCAAACACACGCACCCAAACAACCTCTACTTCTTCGAATACCTGCCTAAATGGATATTAGAATAGTGGGGAGAAATGGTTGCTTTGCAATTTGGCAAGTAGTATCAAGAGCCTGGAAAAACCAGGACGGGTGAGTGTCGTTAGCGTACGTGTTCGGATTCCTGGACGGGTGACCGTGAGGCTTCGGGTAAGTGTGTGGGCTAGGGTGAGGGGGAGGGAACGGGGACGCTTTAGGGTCCAGGTCAGGGCACGACAGAGGTGGAGGGTTCGAGGACGTGTCGGGGGACGGGGACTGTGGAGGGTGCACGTCAGGGGACGACAGAAGTGGAGGGTTCGAGGACGTGTCGGGGGACGGGGACTGTGGAGGGTGCAGGTCAGGGCGCGACAGACGTGGAGGGTTCGAGGACGTGTCGGGGGACGGGGACTGTGGAGGGTGCAGGTCCGGGCACGACAGAGGTTTAGGGTTCGAGGACACGTCGGGGGACTGTGGAGGGTGCAGGTCAGGGCACGACAGAAGTGGAGGGTTCGAGGACGTGTCACGGGACGCCTTAGGATTGGGAACGGGGACTGTGGAGGGTGCAGGTCAGGGCGCGACGGAGGTGGAGGGTTCGAGGACGTGTCACGGGACGCCTTAGGATTGGGAACGGGGACTGTGGAGGGTGCAGGTCAGGGCACGACGGAGGTGGAGGGTTCGAGGACGTGTCGGGGGACGGGTTAGGATTGGGAACGGGGACTGTGGAGGGTGCAGGTCAGGGCGCGACGGAGGTGGAGGGTTCGAGGACACGTCGGGGGACTGTGGAGGGTGCAGGTCAGGGCACGACAGAGGTGGAGGGTTCGAGGACGTGTCACGGGACGCCTTAGGATTGGGAACGGGGACTGTGGAGGGTGCAGGTCAGGGCACGACGGAGGTGGAGGGTTCGAGGACCTCTCACGGGACGGCCTAGGATAGGGAACGGGGACTGTGGAAGGTGCAGGTCAGGGCACGACAGACGTGGAGAGTTCGAGGACGTGTCAGGGGACTGTGGAGGGTGCACGTCAGGGTACGACAGAAGTGGAGGGTTCGAGGACGTGTCAGGGGACGGGGACTGTGGACGGTGCAGGTCAGGGCACGACAGAGTAGGATTGGGGACGGGGACTGTGGACGGTGCAGGTCTGGGCACCACAGAGCTGTAGGGTTCGAGGACGTGTCGGGGGACGGCTTAGGATAGGGAACGGGGACTGTGGAGGGTGCAGGTCAGGGCACGACGGACGTGGAGGGTTCGAGGACGTGTCAGGGGACGGGGACTGTGGAGGGTTCGAGGACGTGTCAGGGGACGGGGACTGTGGAGGGTGCAGGGTAGGGCACGACAACGGGACAGGCTTACGGTCCAGGTTACGGATAAGGCTTAGTGTGAGGGGGAGGGTGAGGGTTAGTGTACGGTCGGTGAAGGGTTCTGGTTAGGGACGAGATATGGTTTCGGGTCCAGGTACGGGTACGACAACGAGGTAGGCTTCGAGTACTTGTACTTGCTAGGGTACGGGTACGGGAATGGGTACGCCTGCTTCAGGGTACGTGTTAGGGTACAGATGCGTGTTCGTGTCTGGGTTAGCGTAAGGTTGAGGGTTCTGCTTAGGATTAGGGAACAGGGACGGTTCAGTGGACAGTTTAGGGTCCAACAAGGGATTTGGGCTAGGGTACGGGTTAGGGTCTGGGGTAGTATTAAGCCTATTGGTTAGGGTAAGGACTAGGGTTAGCGTTAGGGTACGAAAACGGATTATGGTGAGGGTAAGTGTTAGTGGAGGGTTTCGGCTTAGGGGACGGGTTAGGATGTGCATTAGGGTTAGGGTCCGACAATGTGTTAGGTGTAGGGTACTGTTAGACTACGGGTTACTGTTAGTGTACGAATTCGTATTAGGGTACGTGTTAGTGGACGGGTTCGGAGTATGTGACATGTTAGGGTAAGGGTTAGGGAACGGGTATGGGGTAGGGTCCGGTTTCGGGTACGACAATGGGTTAGGATGAGGGGACGTTTTAGGCTACGGGTTAGTGTTAGTGTGTGGGTTAGTATGAGGGTTACGGTTAGGGAATGGGTACGGTTGAAGGTACAGATTAGGATCCAAGTTAGGGTAAGGGTTAGGGGATGGGTTAGTGTGAGTGTACGGGTTAGGAGTAGGGTATGGTTCGGGGAAGGGGAAGGGTTACAGTTAGGGGACGTATTAGGGTACGGGTTCGGGATCAGGCTTGCTTTAGGGTACTGTTGGGTACGAATTAGGATTAGGGTAAGGGTTCTGCTTAGGGTTATGTTACGGGTATGGGGTAGGGTCCGGTTTAGAGTACGACAATGGGTTAGGCTTACGTTGCGTTTTAGGTTACGGGTTCGGGTAGGGTTGAGGGTCCAGCTCAGGGTATGACAACGGGTTAGGGGACGTGTTTGTTTGTTTGTTAGGGGACGGCTTAGTGTTAGTGTACGGGATAGGATGAGAGTAGGGGTTAGCGTAAGGTTTGGGCGGGGGGGCGGCCCTTTGCTGAACATGCACAGAACACATTGCAATAACACTTTGGGCCTCGTGTTCTCTTCCAGGTGTTTGACCAGAGTGCACTTTCAACTGAAGCTAAAGAAGAAATGTCCAAACTGTATCCTAATGCCCGGAGGGCTCGCCTGAAAGCAGGAGGCGACTTCCCTTACCTGTGCAGCAGTGCAGACGTGAATCTCTATGTACAGGTAGGTCCTAGGCTGGATCCCAGAGCACTTTGCACACAGAATCTGGTTGGAAACAGAAAGGGTTTTCTGATTTTCTGGTCGTCGAGGAAGAGAGCTACAGAATTCTCTGTAGGAATGAAGCATTGACTTGATCAATTGCTCCACATTAGGAACTCACAGGAGAATTCAAGCATATGAGAGCCCCCTGAGGGACTCTATGCCCACTATCCCTTTTCTAAGAGCCACAGGCCTACACTCACACACTGAAGCAGCCGTTTGCTACGATGGGACCTTGGCTCCTGGACACCAGACTTACATGGAGTCAATCTGAATCCCACGAAGGGACTTCTCGGTCTACTTTTCATGCATTCAAACACACGCACCCAAACAACCTCTACTTCTTCGAATACCTGCCTAAATGGATATTAGAATAGTGGGGAGAAATGGTTGCTTTGCAATTTGGCAAGTAGTATCAAGAGCCTGGAAAAACCAGGACGGGTGAGTGTCGTTAGCGTACGTGTTCGGATTCCTGGACGGGTGACCGTGAGGCTTCGGGTAAGTGTGTGGGCTAGGGTGAGGGGGAGGGAACGGGGACGCTTTAGGGTCCAGGTCAGGGCACGACAGAGGTGGAGGGTTCGAGGACGTGTCGGGGGACGGGGACTGTGGAGGGTGCACGTCAGGGGACGACAGAAGTGGAGGGTTCGAGGACGTGTCGGGGGACGGGGACTGTGGAGGGTGCAGGTCAGGGCGCGACAGACGTGGAGGGTTCGAGGACGTGTCGGGGGACGGGGACTGTGGAGGGTGCAGGTCCGGGCACGACAGAGGTTTAGGGTTCGAGGACACGTCGGGGGACTGTGGAGGGTGCAGGTCAGGGCACGACAGAAGTGGAGGGTTCGAGGACGTGTCACGGGACGCCTTAGGATTGGGAACGGGGACTGTGGAGGGTGCAGGTCAGGGCGCGACGGAGGTGGAGGGTTCGAGGACGTGTCACGGGACGCCTTAGGATTGGGAACGGGGACTGTGGAGGGTGCAGGTCAGGGCACGACGGAGGTGGAGGGTTCGAGGACGTGTCGGGGGACGGGTTAGGATTGGGAACGGGGACTGTGGAGGGTGCAGGTCAGGGCGCGACGGAGGTGGAGGGTTCGAGGACACGTCGGGGGACTGTGGAGGGTGCAGGTCAGGGCACGACAGAGGTGGAGGGTTCGAGGACGTGTCACGGGACGCCTTAGGATTGGGAACGGGGACTGTGGAGGGTGCAGGTCAGGGCACGACGGAGGTGGAGGGTTCGAGGACCTCTCACGGGACGGCCTAGGATAGGGAACGGGGACTGTGGAAGGTGCAGGTCAGGGCACGACAGACGTGGAGAGTTCGAGGACGTGTCAGGGGACTGTGGAGGGTGCACGTCAGGGTACGACAGAAGTGGAGGGTTCGAGGACGTGTCAGGGGACGGGGACTGTGGACGGTGCAGGTCAGGGCACGACAGAGTAGGATTGGGGACGGGGACTGTGGACGGTGCAGGTCTGGGCACCACAGAGCTGTAGGGTTCGAGGACGTGTCGGGGGACGGCTTAGGATAGGGAACGGGGACTGTGGAGGGTGCAGGTCAGGGCACGACGGACGTGGAGGGTTCGAGGACGTGTCAGGGGACGGGGACTGTGGAGGGTTCGAGGACGTGTCAGGGGACGGGGACTGTGGAGGGTGCAGGGTAGGGCACGACAACGGGACAGGCTTACGGTCCAGGTTACGGATAAGGCTTAGTGTGAGGGGGAGGGTGAGGGTTAGTGTACGGTCGGTGAAGGGTTCTGGTTAGGGACGAGATATGGTTTCGGGTCCAGGTACGGGTACGACAACGAGGTAGGCTTCGAGTACTTGTACTTGCTAGGGTACGGGTACGGGAATGGGTACGCCTGCTTCAGGGTACGTGTTAGGGTACAGATGCGTGTTCGTGTCTGGGTTAGCGTAAGGTTGAGGGTTCTGCTTAGGATTAGGGAACAGGGACGGTTCAGTGGACAGTTTAGGGTCCAACAAGGGATTTGGGCTAGGGTACGGGTTAGGGTCTGGGGTAGTATTAAGCCTATTGGTTAGGGTAAGGACTAGGGTTAGCGTTAGGGTACGAAAACGGATTATGGTGAGGGTAAGTGTTAGTGGAGGGTTTCGGCTTAGGGGACGGGTTAGGATGTGCATTAGGGTTAGGGTCCGACAATGTGTTAGGTGTAGGGTACTGTTAGACTACGGGTTACTGTTAGTGTACGAATTCGTATTAGGGTACGTGTTAGTGGACGGGTTCGGAGTATGTGACATGTTAGGGTAAGGGTTAGGGAACGGGTATGGGGTAGGGTCCGGTTTCGGGTACGACAATGGGTTAGGATGAGGGGACGTTTTAGGCTACGGGTTAGTGTTAGTGTGTGGGTTAGTATGAGGGTTACGGTTAGGGAATGGGTACGGTTGAAGGTACAGATTAGGATCCAAGTTAGGGTAAGGGTTAGGGGATGGGTTAGTGTGAGTGTACGGGTTAGGAGTAGGGTATGGTTCGGGGAAGGGGAAGGGTTACAGTTAGGGGACGTATTAGGGTACGGGTTCGGGATCAGGCTTGCTTTAGGGTACTGTTGGGTACGAATTAGGATTAGGGTAAGGGTTCTGCTTAGGGTTATGTTACGGGTATGGGGTAGGGTCCGGTTTAGAGTACGACAATGGGTTAGGCTTACGTTGCATTTTAGGTTACGGGTTCGGGTAGGGTTGAGGGTCCAGCTCAGGGTATGACAACGGGTTAGGGGACGTGTTTGTTTGTTTGTTAGGGGACGGCTTAGTGTTAGTGTACGGGATAGGATGAGAGTAGGGGTTAGCGTAAGGTTTGGGCGGGGGGGCGGCCCTTTGCTGAACATGCACAGAACACATTGCAATAACACTTTGGGCCTCGTGTTCTCTTCCAGGTGTTTGACCAGAGTGCACTTTCAACTGAAGCTAAAGAAGAAATGTCCAAACTGTATCCTAATGCCCGGAGGGCTCGCCTGAAAGCAGGAGGCGACTTCCCTTACCTGTGCAGCAGTGCAGACGTGAATCTCTATGTACAGGTAGGTCCTAGGCTGGATCCCAGAGCACTTTGCACACAGAATCTGGTTGGAAACAGAAAGGGTTTTCTGATTTTCTGGTCGTCGAGGAAGAGAGCTACAGAATTCTCTGTAGGAATGAAGCATTGACTTGATCAATTGCTCCACATTAGGAACTCACAGGAGAATTCAAGCATATGAGAGCCCCCTGAGGGACTCTATGCCCACTATCCCTTTTCTAAGAGCCACAGGCCTACACTCACACACTGAAGCAGCCGTTTGCTACGATGGGACCTTGGCTCCTGGACACCAGACTTACATGGAGTCAATCTGAATCCCACGAAGGGACTTCTCGGTCTACTTTTCATGCATTCAAACACACGCACCCAAACAACCTCTACTTCTTCGAATACCTGCCTAAATGGATATTAGAATAGTGGGGAGAAATGGTTGCTTTGCAATTTGGCAAGTAGTATCAAGAGCCTGGAAAAACCAGGACGGGTGAGTGTCGTTAGCGTACGTGTTCGGATTCCTGGACGGGTGACCGTGAGGCTTCGGGTAAGTGTGTGGGCTAGGGTGAGGGGGAGGGAACGGGGACGCTTTAGGGTCCAGGTCAGGGCACGACAGAGGTGGAGGGTTCGAGGACGTGTCGGGGGACGGGGACTGTGGAGGGTGCACGTCAGGGGACGACAGAAGTGGAGGGTTCGAGGACGTGTCGGGGGACGGGGACTGTGGAGGGTGCAGGTCAGGGCGCGACAGACGTGGAGGGTTCGAGGACGTGTCGGGGGACGGGGACTGTGGAGGGTGCAGGTCCGGGCACGACAGAGGTTTAGGGTTCGAGGACACGTCGGGGGACTGTGGAGGGTGCAGGTCAGGGCACGACAGAAGTGGAGGGTTCGAGGACGTGTCACGGGACGCCTTAGGATTGGGAACGGGGACTGTGGAGGGTGCAGGTCAGGGCGCGACGGAGGTGGAGGGTTCGAGGACGTGTCACGGGACGCCTTAGGATTGGGAACGGGGACTGTGGAGGGTGCAGGTCAGGGCACGACGGAGGTGGAGGGTTCGAGGACGTGTCGGGGGACGGGTTAGGATTGGGAACGGGGACTGTGGAGGGTGCAGGTCAGGGCGCGACGGAGGTGGAGGGTTCGAGGACACGTCGGGGGACTGTGGAGGGTGCAGGTCAGGGCACGACAGAGGTGGAGGGTTCGAGGACGTGTCACGGGACGCCTTAGGATTGGGAACGGGGACTGTGGAGGGTGCAGGTCAGGGCACGACGGAGGTGGAGGGTTCGAGGACCTCTCACGGGACGGCCTAGGATAGGGAACGGGGACTGTGGAAGGTGCAGGTCAGGGCACGACAGACGTGGAGAGTTCGAGGACGTGTCAGGGGACTGTGGAGGGTGCACGTCAGGGTACGACAGAAGTGGAGGGTTCGAGGACGTGTCAGGGGACGGGGACTGTGGACGGTGCAGGTCAGGGCACGACAGAGTAGGATTGGGGACGGGGACTGTGGACGGTGCAGGTCTGGGCACCACAGAGCTGTAGGGTTCGAGGACGTGTCGGGGGACGGCTTAGGATAGGGAACGGGGACTGTGGAGGGTGCAGGTCAGGGCACGACGGACGTGGAGGGTTCGAGGACGTGTCAGGGGACGGGGACTGTGGAGGGTTCGAGGACGTGTCAGGGGACGGGGACTGTGGAGGGTGCAGGGTAGGGCACGACAACGGGACAGGCTTACGGTCCAGGTTACGGATAAGGCTTAGTGTGAGGGGGAGGGTGAGGGTTAGTGTACGGTCGGTGAAGGGTTCTGGTTAGGGACGAGATATGGTTTCGGGTCCAGGTACGGGTACGACAACGAGGTAGGCTTCGAGTACTTGTACTTGCTAGGGTACGGGTACGGGAATGGGTACGCCTGCTTCAGGGTACGTGTTAGGGTACAGATGCGTGTTCGTGTCTGGGTTAGCGTAAGGTTGAGGGTTCTGCTTAGGATTAGGGAACAGGGACGGTTCAGTGGACAGTTTAGGGTCCAACAAGGGATTTGGGCTAGGGTACGGGTTAGGGTCTGGGGTAGTATTAAGCCTATTGGTTAGGGTAAGGACTAGGGTTAGCGTTAGGGTACGAAAACGGATTATGGTGAGGGTAAGTGTTAGTGGAGGGTTTCGGCTTAGGGGACGGGTTAGGATGTGCATTAGGGTTAGGGTCCGACAATGTGTTAGGTGTAGGGTACTGTTAGACTACGGGTTACTGTTAGTGTACGAATTCGTATTAGGGTACGTGTTAGTGGACGGGTTCGGAGTATGTGACATGTTAGGGTAAGGGTTAGGGAACGGGTATGGGGTAGGGTCCGGTTTCGGGTACGACAATGGGTTAGGATGAGGGGACGTTTTAGGCTACGGGTTAGTGTTAGTGTGTGGGTTAGTATGAGGGTTACGGTTAGGGAATGGGTACGGTTGAAGGTACAGATTAGGATCCAAGTTAGGGTAAGGGTTAGGGGATGGGTTAGTGTGAGTGTACGGGTTAGGAGTAGGGTATGGTTCGGGGAAGGGGAAGGGTTACAGTTAGGGGACGTATTAGGGTACGGGTTCGGGATCAGGCTTGCTTTAGGGTACTGTTGGGTACGAATTAGGATTAGGGTAAGGGTTCTGCTTAGGGTTATGTTACGGGTATGGGGTAGGGTCCGGTTTAGAGTACGACAATGGGTTAGGCTTACGTTGCGTTTTAGGTTACGGGTTCGGGTAGGGTTGAGGGTCCAGCTCAGGGTATGACAACGGGTTAGGGGACGTGTTTGTTTGTTTGTTAGGGGACGGCTTAGTGTTAGTGTACGGGATAGGATGAGAGTAGGGGTTAGCGTAAGGTTTGGGCGGGGGGGCGGCCCTTTGCTGAACATGCACAGAACACATTGCAATAACACTTTGGGCCTCGTGTTCTCTTCCAGGTGTTTGACCAGAGTGCACTTTCAACTGAAGCTAAAGAAGAAATGTCCAAACTGTATCCTAATGCCCGGAGGGCTCGCCTGAAAGCAGGAGGCGACTTCCCTTACCTGTGCAGCAGTGCAGACGTGAATCTCTATGTACAGGTAGGTCCTAGGCTGGATCCCAGAGCACTTTGCACACAGAATCTGGTTGGAAACAGAAAGGGTTTTCTGATTTTCTGGTCGTCGAGGAAGAGAGCTACAGAATTCTCTGTAGGAATGAAGCATTGACTTGATCAATTGCTCCACATTAGGAACTCACAGGAGAATTCAAGCATATGAGAGCCCCCTGAGGGACTCTATGCCCACTATCCCTTTTCTAAGAGCCACAGGCCTACACTCACACACTGAAGCAGCCGTTTGCTACGATGGGACCTTGGCTCCTGGACACCAGACTTACATGGAGTCAATCTGAATCCCACGAAGGGACTTCTCGGTCTACTTTTCATGCATTCAAACACACGCACCCAAACAACCTCTACTTCTTCGAATACCTGCCTAAATGGATATTAGAATAGTGGGGAGAAATGGTTGCTTTGCAATTTGGCAAGTAGTATCAAGAGCCTGGAAAAACCAGGACGGGTGAGTGTCGTTAGCGTACGTGTTCGGATTCCTGGACGGGTGACCGTGAGGCTTCGGGTAAGTGTGTGGGCTAGGGTGAGGGGGAGGGAACGGGGACGCTTTAGGGTCCAGGTCAGGGCACGACAGAGGTGGAGGGTTCGAGGACGTGTCGGGGGACGGGGACTGTGGAGGGTGCACGTCAGGGGACGACAGAAGTGGAGGGTTCGAGGACGTGTCGGGGGACGGGGACTGTGGAGGGTGCAGGTCAGGGCGCGACAGACGTGGAGGGTTCGAGGACGTGTCGGGGGACGGGGACTGTGGAGGGTGCAGGTCCGGGCACGACAGAGGTTTAGGGTTCGAGGACACGTCGGGGGACTGTGGAGGGTGCAGGTCAGGGCACGACAGAAGTGGAGGGTTCGAGGACGTGTCACGGGACGCCTTAGGATTGGGAACGGGGACTGTGGAGGGTGCAGGTCAGGGCGCGACGGAGGTGGAGGGTTCGAGGACGTGTCACGGGACGCCTTAGGATTGGGAACGGGGACTGTGGAGGGTGCAGGTCAGGGCACGACGGAGGTGGAGGGTTCGAGGACGTGTCGGGGGACGGGTTAGGATTGGGAACGGGGACTGTGGAGGGTGCAGGTCAGGGCGCGACGGAGGTGGAGGGTTCGAGGACACGTCGGGGGACTGTGGAGGGTGCAGGTCAGGGCACGACAGAGGTGGAGGGTTCGAGGACGTGTCACGGGACGCCTTAGGATTGGGAACGGGGACTGTGGAGGGTGCAGGTCAGGGCACGACGGAGGTGGAGGGTTCGAGGACCTCTCACGGGACGGCCTAGGATAGGGAACGGGGACTGTGGAAGGTGCAGGTCAGGGCACGACAGACGTGGAGAGTTCGAGGACGTGTCAGGGGACTGTGGAGGGTGCACGTCAGGGTACGACAGAAGTGGAGGGTTCGAGGACGTGTCAGGGGACGGGGACTGTGGACGGTGCAGGTCAGGGCACGACAGAGTAGGATTGGGGACGGGGACTGTGGACGGTGCAGGTCTGGGCACCACAGAGCTGTAGGGTTCGAGGACGTGTCGGGGGACGGCTTAGGATAGGGAACGGGGACTGTGGAGGGTGCAGGTCAGGGCACGACGGACGTGGAGGGTTCGAGGACGTGTCAGGGGACGGGGACTGTGGAGGGTTCGAGGACGTGTCAGGGGACGGGGACTGTGGAGGGTGCAGGGTAGGGCACGACAACGGGACAGGCTTACGGTCCAGGTTACGGATAAGGCTTAGTGTGAGGGGGAGGGTGAGGGTTAGTGTACGGTCGGTGAAGGGTTCTGGTTAGGGACGAGATATGGTTTCGGGTCCAGGTACGGGTACGACAACGAGGTAGGCTTCGAGTACTTGTACTTGCTAGGGTACGGGTACGGGAATGGGTACGCCTGCTTCAGGGTACGTGTTAGGGTACAGATGCGTGTTCGTGTCTGGGTTAGCGTAAGGTTGAGGGTTCTGCTTAGGATTAGGGAACAGGGACGGTTCAGTGGACAGTTTAGGGTCCAACAAGGGATTTGGGCTAGGGTACGGGTTAGGGTCTGGGGTAGTATTAAGCCTATTGGTTAGGGTAAGGACTAGGGTTAGCGTTAGGGTACGAAAACGGATTATGGTGAGGGTAAGTGTTAGTGGAGGGTTTCGGCTTAGGGGACGGGTTAGGATGTGCATTAGGGTTAGGGTCCGACAATGTGTTAGGTGTAGGGTACTGTTAGACTACGGGTTACTGTTAGTGTACGAATTCGTATTAGGGTACGTGTTAGTGGACGGGTTCGGAGTATGTGACATGTTAGGGTAAGGGTTAGGGAACGGGTATGGGGTAGGGTCCGGTTTCGGGTACGACAATGGGTTAGGATGAGGGGACGTTTTAGGCTACGGGTTAGTGTTAGTGTGTGGGTTAGTATGAGGGTTACGGTTAGGGAATGGGTACGGTTGAAGGTACAGATTAGGATCCAAGTTAGGGTAAGGGTTAGGGGATGGGTTAGTGTGAGTGTACGGGTTAGGAGTAGGGTATGGTTCGGGGAAGGGGAAGGGTTACAGTTAGGGGACGTATTAGGGTACGGGTTCGGGATCAGGCTTGCTTTAGGGTACTGTTGGGTACGAATTAGGATTAGGGTAAGGGTTCTGCTTAGGGTTATGTTACGGGTATGGGGTAGGGTCCGGTTTAGAGTACGACAATGGGTTAGGCTTACGTTGCGTTTTAGGTTACGGGTTCGGGTAGGGTTGAGGGTCCAGCTCAGGGTATGACAACGGGTTAGGGGACGTGTTTGTTTGTTTGTTAGGGGACGGCTTAGTGTTAGTGTACGGGATAGGATGAGAGTAGGGGTTAGCGTAAGGTTTGGGCGGGGGGGCGGCCCTTTGCTGAACATGCACAGAACACATTGCAATAACACTTTGGGCCTCGTGTTCTCTTCCAGGTGTTTGACCAGAGTGCACTTTCAACTGAAGCTAAAGAAGAAATGTCCAAACTGTATCCTAATGCCCGGAGGGCTCGCCTGAAAGCAGGAGGCGACTTCCCTTACCTGTGCAGCAGTGCAGACGTGAATCTCTATGTACAGGTAGGTCCTAGGCTGGATCCCAGAGCACTTTGCACACAGAATCTGGTTGGAAACAGAAAGGGTTTTCTGATTTTCTGGTCGTCGAGGAAGAGAGCTACAGAATTCTCTGTAGGAATGAAGCATTGACTTGATCAATTGCTCCACATTAGGAACTCACAGGAGAATTCAAGCATATGAGAGCCCCCTGAGGGACTCTATGCCCACTATCCCTTTTCTAAGAGCCACAGGCCTACACTCACACACTGAAGCAGCCGTTTGCTACGATGGGACCTTGGCTCCTGGACACCAGACTTACATGGAGTCAATCTGAATCCCACGAAGGGACTTCTCGGTCTACTTTTCATGCATTCAAACACACGCACCCAAACAACCTCTACTTCTTCGAATACCTGCCTAAATGGATATTAGAATAGTGGGGAGAAATGGTTGCTTTGCAATTTGGCAAGTAGTATCAAGAGCCTGGAAAAACCAGGACGGGTGAGTGTCGTTAGCGTACGTGTTCGGATTCCTGGACGGGTGACCGTGAGGCTTCGGGTAAGTGTGTGGGCTAGGGTGAGGGGGAGGGAACGGGGACGCTTTAGGGTCCAGGTCAGGGCACGACAGAGGTGGAGGGTTCGAGGACGTGTCGGGGGACGGGGACTGTGGAGGGTGCACGTCAGGGGACGACAGAAGTGGAGGGTTCGAGGACGTGTCGGGGGACGGGGACTGTGGAGGGTGCAGGTCAGGGCGCGACAGACGTGGAGGGTTCGAGGACGTGTCGGGGGACGGGGACTGTGGAGGGTGCAGGTCCGGGCACGACAGAGGTTTAGGGTTCGAGGACACGTCGGGGGACTGTGGAGGGTGCAGGTCAGGGCACGACAGAAGTGGAGGGTTCGAGGACGTGTCACGGGACGCCTTAGGATTGGGAACGGGGACTGTGGAGGGTGCAGGTCAGGGCGCGACGGAGGTGGAGGGTTCGAGGACGTGTCACGGGACGCCTTAGGATTGGGAACGGGGACTGTGGAGGGTGCAGGTCAGGGCACGACGGAGGTGGAGGGTTCGAGGACGTGTCGGGGGACGGGTTAGGATTGGGAACGGGGACTGTGGAGGGTGCAGGTCAGGGCGCGACGGAGGTGGAGGGTTCGAGGACACGTCGGGGGACTGTGGAGGGTGCAGGTCAGGGCACGACAGAGGTGGAGGGTTCGAGGACGTGTCACGGGACGCCTTAGGATTGGGAACGGGGACTGTGGAGGGTGCAGGTCAGGGCACGACGGAGGTGGAGGGTTCGAGGACCTCTCACGGGACGGCCTAGGATAGGGAACGGGGACTGTGGAAGGTGCAGGTCAGGGCACGACAGACGTGGAGAGTTCGAGGACGTGTCAGGGGACTGTGGAGGGTGCACGTCAGGGTACGACAGAAGTGGAGGGTTCGAGGACGTGTCAGGGGACGGGGACTGTGGACGGTGCAGGTCAGGGCACGACAGAGTAGGATTGGGGACGGGGACTGTGGACGGTGCAGGTCTGGGCACCACAGAGCTGTAGGGTTCGAGGACGTGTCGGGGGACGGCTTAGGATAGGGAACGGGGACTGTGGAGGGTGCAGGTCAGGGCACGACGGACGTGGAGGGTTCGAGGACGTGTCAGGGGACGGGGACTGTGGAGGGTTCGAGGACGTGTCAGGGGACGGGGACTGTGGAGGGTGCAGGGTAGGGCACGACAACGGGACAGGCTTACGGTCCAGGTTACGGATAAGGCTTAGTGTGAGGGGGAGGGTGAGGGTTAGTGTACGGTCGGTGAAGGGTTCTGGTTAGGGACGAGATATGGTTTCGGGTCCAGGTACGGGTACGACAACGAGGTAGGCTTCGAGTACTTGTACTTGCTAGGGTACGGGTACGGGAATGGGTACGCCTGCTTCAGGGTACGTGTTAGGGTACAGATGCGTGTTCGTGTCTGGGTTAGCGTAAGGTTGAGGGTTCTGCTTAGGATTAGGGAACAGGGACGGTTCAGTGGACAGTTTAGGGTCCAACAAGGGATTTGGGCTAGGGTACGGGTTAGGGTCTGGGGTAGTATTAAGCCTATTGGTTAGGGTAAGGACTAGGGTTAGCGTTAGGGTACGAAAACGGATTATGGTGAGGGTAAGTGTTAGTGGAGGGTTTCGGCTTAGGGGACGGGTTAGGATGTGCATTAGGGTTAGGGTCCGACAATGTGTTAGGTGTAGGGTACTGTTAGACTACGGGTTACTGTTAGTGTACGAATTCGTATTAGGGTACGTGTTAGTGGACGGGTTCGGAGTATGTGACATGTTAGGGTAAGGGTTAGGGAACGGGTATGGGGTAGGGTCCGGTTTCGGGTACGACAATGGGTTAGGATGAGGGGACGTTTTAGGCTACGGGTTAGTGTTAGTGTGTGGGTTAGTATGAGGGTTACGGTTAGGGAATGGGTACGGTTGAAGGTACAGATTAGGATCCAAGTTAGGGTAAGGGTTAGGGGATGGGTTAGTGTGAGTGTACGGGTTAGGAGTAGGGTATGGTTCGGGGAAGGGGAAGGGTTACAGTTAGGGGACGTATTAGGGTACGGGTTCGGGATCAGGCTTGCTTTAGGGTACTGTTGGGTACGAATTAGGATTAGGGTAAGGGTTCTGCTTAGGGTTATGTTACGGGTATGGGGTAGGGTCCGGTTTAGAGTACGACAATGGGTTAGGCTTACGTTGCGTTTTAGGTTACGGGTTCGGGTAGGGTTGAGGGTCCAGCTCAGGGTATGACAACGGGTTAGGGGACGTGTTTGTTTGTTTGTTAGGGGACGGCTTAGTGTTAGTGTACGGGATAGGATGAGAGTAGGGGTTAGCGTAAGGTTTGGGCGGGGGGGCGGCCCTTTGCTGAACATGCACAGAACACATTGCAATAACACTTTGGGCCTCGTGTTCTCTTCCAGGTGTTTGACCAGAGTGCACTTTCAACTGAAGCTAAAGAAGAAATGTCCAAACTGTATCCTAATGCCCGGAGGGCTCGCCTGAAAGCAGGAGGCGACTTCCCTTACCTGTGCAGCAGTGCAGACGTGAATCTCTATGTACAGGTAGGTCCTAGGCTGGATCCCAGAGCACTTTGCACACAGAATCTGGTTGGAAACAGAAAGGGTTTTCTGATTTTCTGGTCGTCGAGGAAGAGAGCTACAGAATTCTCTGTAGGAATGAAGCATTGACTTGATCAATTGCTCCACATTAGGAACTCACAGGAGAATTCAAGCATATGAGAGCCCCCTGAGGGACTCTATGCCCACTATCCCTTTTCTAAGAGCCACAGGCCTACACTCACACACTGAAGCAGCCGTTTGCTACGATGGGACCTTGGCTCCTGGACACCAGACTTACATGGAGTCAATCTGAATCCCACGAAGGGACTTCTCGGTCTACTTTTCATGCATTCAAACACACGCACCCAAACAACCTCTACTTCTTCGAATACCTGCCTAAATGGATATTAGAATAGTGGGGAGAAATGGTTGCTTTGCAATTTGGCAAGTAGTATCAAGAGCCTGGAAAAACCAGGACGGGTGAGTGTCGTTAGCGTACGTGTTCGGATTCCTGGACGGGTGACCGTGAGGCTTCGGGTAAGTGTGTGGGCTAGGGTGAGGGGGAGGGAACGGGGACGCTTTAGGGTCCAGGTCAGGGCACGACAGAGGTGGAGGGTTCGAGGACGTGTCGGGGGACGGGGACTGTGGAGGGTGCACGTCAGGGGACGACAGAAGTGGAGGGTTCGAGGACGTGTCGGGGGACGGGGACTGTGGAGGGTGCAGGTCAGGGCGCGACAGACGTGGAGGGTTCGAGGACGTGTCGGGGGACGGGGACTGTGGAGGGTGCAGGTCCGGGCACGACAGAGGTTTAGGGTTCGAGGACACGTCGGGGGACTGTGGAGGGTGCAGGTCAGGGCACGACAGAAGTGGAGGGTTCGAGGACGTGTCACGGGACGCCTTAGGATTGGGAACGGGGACTGTGGAGGGTGCAGGTCAGGGCGCGACGGAGGTGGAGGGTTCGAGGACGTGTCACGGGACGCCTTAGGATTGGGAACGGGGACTGTGGAGGGTGCAGGTCAGGGCACGACGGAGGTGGAGGGTTCGAGGACGTGTCGGGGGACGGGTTAGGATTGGGAACGGGGACTGTGGAGGGTGCAGGTCAGGGCGCGACGGAGGTGGAGGGTTCGAGGACACGTCGGGGGACTGTGGAGGGTGCAGGTCAGGGCACGACAGAGGTGGAGGGTTCGAGGACGTGTCACGGGACGCCTTAGGATTGGGAACGGGGACTGTGGAGGGTGCAGGTCAGGGCACGACGGAGGTGGAGGGTTCGAGGACCTCTCACGGGACGGCCTAGGATAGGGAACGGGGACTGTGGAAGGTGCAGGTCAGGGCACGACAGACGTGGAGAGTTCGAGGACGTGTCAGGGGACTGTGGAGGGTGCACGTCAGGGTACGACAGAAGTGGAGGGTTCGAGGACGTGTCAGGGGACGGGGACTGTGGACGGTGCAGGTCAGGGCACGACAGAGTAGGATTGGGGACGGGGACTGTGGACGGTGCAGGTCTGGGCACCACAGAGCTGTAGGGTTCGAGGACGTGTCGGGGGACGGCTTAGGATAGGGAACGGGGACTGTGGAGGGTGCAGGTCAGGGCACGACGGACGTGGAGGGTTCGAGGACGTGTCAGGGGACGGGGACTGTGGAGGGTTCGAGGACGTGTCAGGGGACGGGGACTGTGGAGGGTGCAGGGTAGGGCACGACAACGGGACAGGCTTACGGTCCAGGTTACGGATAAGGCTTAGTGTGAGGGGGAGGGTGAGGGTTAGTGTACGGTCGGTGAAGGGTTCTGGTTAGGGACGAGATATGGTTTCGGGTCCAGGTACGGGTACGACAACGAGGTAGGCTTCGAGTACTTGTACTTGCTAGGGTACGGGTACGGGAATGGGTACGCCTGCTTCAGGGTACGTGTTAGGGTACAGATGCGTGTTCGTGTCTGGGTTAGCGTAAGGTTGAGGGTTCTGCTTAGGATTAGGGAACAGGGACGGTTCAGTGGACAGTTTAGGGTCCAACAAGGGATTTGGGCTAGGGTACGGGTTAGGGTCTGGGGTAGTATTAAGCCTATTGGTTAGGGTAAGGACTAGGGTTAGCGTTAGGGTACGAAAACGGATTATGGTGAGGGTAAGTGTTAGTGGAGGGTTTCGGCTTAGGGGACGGGTTAGGATGTGCATTAGGGTTAGGGTCCGACAATGTGTTAGGTGTAGGGTACTGTTAGACTACGGGTTACTGTTAGTGTACGAATTCGTATTAGGGTACGTGTTAGTGGACGGGTTCGGAGTATGTGACATGTTAGGGTAAGGGTTAGGGAACGGGTATGGGGTAGGGTCCGGTTTCGGGTACGACAATGGGTTAGGATGAGGGGACGTTTTAGGCTACGGGTTAGTGTTAGTGTGTGGGTTAGTATGAGGGTTACGGTTAGGGAATGGGTACGGTTGAAGGTACAGATTAGGATCCAAGTTAGGGTAAGGGTTAGGGGATGGGTTAGTGTGAGTGTACGGGTTAGGAGTAGGGTATGGTTCGGGGAAGGGGAAGGGTTACAGTTAGGGGACGTATTAGGGTACGGGTTCGGGATCAGGCTTGCTTTAGGGTACTGTTGGGTACGAATTAGGATTAGGGTAAGGGTTCTGCTTAGGGTTATGTTACGGGTATGGGGTAGGGTCCGGTTTAGAGTACGACAATGGGTTAGGCTTACGTTGCGTTTTAGGTTACGGGTTCGGGTAGGGTTGAGGGTCCAGCTCAGGGTATGACAACGGGTTAGGGGACGTGTTTGTTTGTTTGTTAGGGGACGGCTTAGTGTTAGTGTACGGGATAGGATGAGAGTAGGGGTTAGCGTAAGGTTTGGGCGGGGGGGCGGCCCTTTGCTGAACATGCACAGAACACATTGCAATAACACTTTGGGCCTCGTGTTCTCTTCCAGGTGTTTGACCAGAGTGCACTTTCAACTGAAGCTAAAGAAGAAATGTCCAAACTGTATCCTAATGCCCGGAGGGCTCGCCTGAAAGCAGGAGGCGACTTCCCTTACCTGTGCAGCAGTGCAGACGTGAATCTCTATGTACAGGTAGGTCCTAGGCTGGATCCCAGAGCACTTTGCACACAGAATCTGGTTGGAAACAGAAAGGGTTTTCTGATTTTCTGGTCGTCGAGGAAGAGAGCTACAGAATTCTCTGTAGGAATGAAGCATTGACTTGATCAATTGCTCCACATTAGGAACTCACAGGAGAATTCAAGCATATGAGAGCCCCCTGAGGGACTCTATGCCCACTATCCCTTTTCTAAGAGCCACAGGCCTACACTCACACACTGAAGCAGCCGTTTGCTACGATGGGACCTTGGCTCCTGGACACCAGACTTACATGGAGTCAATCTGAATCCCACGAAGGGACTTCTCGGTCTACTTTTC